>NW_027287041.1:2098758-2268758 GCF_022747635.1 Hetaerina americana | reverse complement strand
TGTCGGTGAAAATAGAACGTAATAATTCAAGTGTTACTCTATCAGTTTTGAGAGGAGATCACCTAATTGGGAGATGTCAAAATACTTAAATGCCTAGAATATGGCTTAAGCGTGACGTCCTACGGATGGGTTGGCAGCCCAGGCGGCAGGAACATTCCTTACACCTCCTCCCAGCAACTCATAACCTCCTTCCACCAACGATGACATCAGCACAGTCTGGAATCGTCCAAGGTCAGCTAAAGGGAGAGGAAAAATCACGCGACGTCCGCCGTCCACCCTCTCTCATAGTAAAGCAAGCCCAGATTTAACGCATATCTCGTTTAGGGCTTTAATATATTAGCTCAGGGTACATGTTTCAATATGTGTTGAATAGTACTTTTTTCGATTAACATTCATATTCTATGATTACGACAAAATCGCTCTTTTAATCGCATTAGGAATTAGTTAATTTACCTAAATTAATAATTTAACACATCGTTCCAAGAAAGTTTTTAATATGTATGTCTTGGGAGAAACTTAAAACGGGGTAATCCGCTGACGTGAATTTATAAAAAAACAATTTTAGAGATTGAAAATCATTAGCCTTGACCGTGATTTCATCAAAAAATACTGTTCCTTTGTAAGTCCCCAAAATTTCAGATTTTAGAAAAAAGCCTCTGTAGCTTTACTGGCTAAAGTATTTGAGCGGACATTAAAAGGGATCCGGGTTCGAATCCCGGTTAAGGCGAATAATTTTTACACATTGAATTTACTATATTGAAATGTATGTTAGCCTCTGACTCCATTCAAATTAATATTTTCAAATCTTCCGCAGTTTTTTGGAATTTGCCAAAGGTTTAAAACAAACTAGATGGTTAAAGTTGGCTATCTAAACTTGTTGATCATGGCACAAGACTACCTATAGGCAGTGCGACACTGTATGTACGCAATTTCGTCACAGCATCTTGTTCCCAGAAAAGCACCCATAATTTCAGTTTAGATAGCATAACTGGCCTAGGTACTCGGCTGAATATCTAGGGATCCGGGTTCGAATCTTGGCCAAGGCGAATATATTTTGACACTAAGAAATTTTTGCATTGAAAACACCTTTACTTTTTTGTCCATCGAAATTTTAAATGACCCCTTTTTCATGTAAATTGATAAAACGTGTTTTATTAAACTAAAGAAAATTTATCAACAATTATGTTAACGTAAACAAACATCTGCGAAAATCTAATATACAAATGGAAATTGGTACAAATATTAATATTACAATATTTTAAGGTTGAGTCCTTTCAGATTCTAACCCCGTCGATTGGGTTTGGAAATTGCAAAAGTTTTTGAAAATAAATAATAGTTGTTCAACTTGATTGAAACATTTTCAATTTTATTTCCATATATGTTTTCTATTTCTATGCAGCAGGTATGATTTAGCTTTTCCTTAACTCCTTAGTGCGGGGCTCGGTATGTGATACGTCACACTCGGCAGGCTTTATCCGCATACCGACGTACGCCGTACGTCACTCCGCTCACACGGTTTTGAATTTTTTTCTTCGGGGCCATCGAATTCTTTTAAATTCGTATGGTTGTCGTTGGCCTCTTAAATGATGTCTTCTTAATGTTTCTGTCTTGGCTACATGAATAGGCTCTCTTAAAGGAAGATAAATCTATCAAGTCCGTCCTTTTGAGATAAGCGAGTTCTCTGCATCTACGATTTGTCCTCAGGTTCTATTCGTCCTTATTGCTTGATATGATCTCCCTATCTAATATCTCAGCGACTATTCATTGATCATTCTTTATTTCTGTTTCGTCATAACAGTTTCGAGGACAAAAATACCTCACCTACGTCCATAGTCCCAGTTTTTCGATTTCATTATCGAGAGAGATGTAAAGAAGCTCTGTATATAACCTCCTTAATGGGTTCCCAGAGGGATTAGATGCTTCTTTGAGTGAATATAACATAGAAAATTCAGTAGAACACCTGGACGGATAAATAAAAGTGAGTATTGGACGTTACAGTGCAAGTTCTAGTAAGTTTTGGTCGAGAGGCACTTTGTTTAAAAGATACAGCCGACCTAGAATAAGCCCAGGCCTCAAAGATGTCAGGTGAACTCAACATGAGGTGAAAGGATGGATACACATATTTATAAGGTTAATTCAAATTTTATCACACAAAAGTGAACTTTAAGAACAGAGGTACTCTTAAAGTAAACTTAAAGGCGAATAATGAAGTGATAAAAAAAGAATAACGTAAGTTTTATTTGATTTAAAAAATTTAAAAAACTGACCTTATGTTAAACTGACTATTAGATTAAGTTACAATTTACTTATTCTTTATGTATGTATATATATATATATATATATATATATATATATATATATATATATATATATATATATATATATATATATATATATATCCATATATATTTGTATACATAAAGAATAAGTAAATTTTAACTAAATCTAATAGTCAGTTTAACGTAAGGTCAGTTTTTAAAAATTTTGATAAATATATTAAAAAGATATTATATTTTCAACAATTTTGCAACAAGGGAGAGATTTTAGAAAAATTGAATACCGCGCATTGGGCCCAAAGCATTTAAATACCTATAACGCCTCGAGGGGGTAAGGCTGTCTTATTTGATATGGAAAAGCAAAGCGACTCAGTCGAATACAACCTTGGCCCAGGGCAAAGTTGCCGGCTAACATCGGTACTTTTAAACGCACACATGGTCAATTACGAAATTGGTGTGTATGATTTTATTGTGACGCGACTATCAAAATCAGCGTGGTAATACTGGTCGGGAAATGTGGCAAAGGGTCTGCCCTTTCAACTCAACCGGTCGTCAATTTGTTCCGAGCAGTCTGAGTGGAACGGGATTCATCCGCGTGAAGTGTGTTTTTCGAATTTTGAACACGAAGCGAAGGAGCTTTTGCTTGAAAAGCGATACACTGCTTGGTTATATCACAATATTTTTATAAAATTGGGGTATATTGAAGTAAAAAATTATATATGATATCCAATTGGCACTGTATTATTTAAAAATAACTTGGGAAATGGTAAATTACTAAGTACTAAGTGACAAGTTGTTGGAAAATTGTTTGGAGAATATGCAATATTATAACGAATATATTTTAGTAGTATATGAATCGTAACTGACTTTAACACACGTGTTCTTGGTAATGATATGTAAACCAAAGCCTAGTCTTTCTGTAGCCAAATTAATTACAGACAAAAATATCTCTAAAGTGTATTAGAATTATCGCACCCTATTTCAAAATGTGATCAATGACTTATCGATTTTTGATATTATTTTTCCAGGTTTAGAATAGAAGACTTCCATCACGTGACTTTAATGTAGAGGTGGTAACCTCAGCTGGAAACAAATTGACAACGGTGTTCTTCTGCTCTGCTCTGCGAAAACTGATTTTACCACCCTGGTTAGATTTTGCGGTGTATGCACGTGACAGTGTTGACGTCAGTGTGAGACGATTAAACGAGACTGATCGTTTACTTTCTTGGCAAGAGTGTGAAACAAGTGCCTTTTGATTCCAGCAAATACCTTCCTCCATTTAAGATGGAAGAATGTAAAGTATTTTTGATAATTATCCTATTCTTTCTGTTTTTGGTATCGTCATTCGTTGCCCTCTTCTACATGTTCGATGGTGCTACTAAATGCATCTTTACCATACACTAATAAACCAGGTTTTGTTGGCGGTCAATAATCTTCTTATACGAAACAAAGGAAGTAAGTATCACTTTCTAAATATATCTCTCATTCACTTTAAGGTGTTTTGGACCTTCCAATAAAAGCACAATAAGATCAAGGTTATTGGCTCTTTAAATTAATATTAAAGATACGAAGGCGGTTCAATAAGTACCCGTGTTTGACAAGAAATGGGCGTTCCCGAGGGAAGTTTATGTCATCATCGTGTGCTGCCATCTATCAAACGACGGCGAAACAAATTTCAGACCGCTTAAAAGGTTATTTTGGATTTTGCAGCCATTCTAGTATAAGACGTGTTTCGTGTTTTAAGCTAAGATGGAAAAAGAGCAGTATCATTCGGTGGTTCGCTTTTTGTCTTTGGATGGGAAGAAATGCGAGGAGATGGAAGCAAAGTTGGATGCTATTTATGGGGACACTTCGCGCCATCTATGACCACAGTTAGATATTGGTTCAACGAATTTAAACGTGGGGGAACATCTGTTTTTGATGAGGAGCGACCAGGACGCCCGGCAGACGTGGTTACCCAGGAAATCATTCAAAAAGTCCACGCCATGATTCTCGCTGATCGACGAACGAAAGTGCGCAAAGTAGTTGAGGCCGTGGGTGTGTCAACCGGAACGGCAATTAATATTTTACGTGATAAGTTGGCAAAATGAGAAAATTGTCGGCCCGGTGGGTGCTGCGATTGCTCACAGTGGGCAAAAAGCTGATCCCGGAGTTGTCGCCGCCAAACTGCATGAATTACGTTATGAATCTGTCGTACTCCCCATATTCACCCGACCTGGTTCCCTGCGACTTTTTCTTATTCCCTGACATGAAAAAATGGCTCGCGGGAAATAGGTTAGCTCAAACGAGGAAGTTATCGCCGAGACAGAGGCGTATTTTGGTGAGTTCGACAAATCCTATTTTTGAAGGGTTTAAAATAAAATAAAATCTTTCTAAAAGGGTACTATGTTGAAAAAGAAAATATTTTTGAAAAAATGGTTTCTTAATTGTTGATACTGGTACTTATTGAACCGCCCTCGTTTAGTTCATTTTGTCGCTAGCATTCATATGATTAGGAGTTTCATAATAATTGTAAAAGAACGTAATTCCTGATTATTTCTTTTTACAGAGGTTTTGACAGAATATTTTTCTGTCAAAGAAAAAAGAAAAGAAAGTCTGCGAGTTTTCTTCTCTTGTTTACAGAGGTAAGGTTTGTGTTTTCCTTCATTGGATACAAATGTTTCTTGAAAATTTATAGGCAATGGGAAATGGTTATAAAAGATTTATTCTGTCTTTCTTCGCTAATACACTTTGTGTTTATTAAGTTAAATTTTTAGCAGCATTCGTAACGTAATGTAGAAAATTTTATCTCCTTGAAAGAAAACACATGGTTTTAGGATGCAAAAGCATTCAAAAAAATTTATGTGAAAAACTATGGCGAAAGTTATAATTTTTTATATTTTTCTAATAATATTCCTAAAATATTTTTCAGACTTTAAATAAAAAATTGATATAAGTATATATAGAAGTAAATGAATTAATAATTTAATTAGGAGGACATCCTCAAGGTTTAGATTATAGTAAGGGAGTCAGTTGTCAAGTTATTAATTGACTTAAGCCAATTATGTGAACATCAGCATTGATATCATATGATGTTAAGGTATTTATATTGTCCTATCGTATTCACAGGATGTTAAACGTAGCCATTTGGAATAAATAAATGTGATTGAGGAAAAGATACCCATGGCGGGGATCTTTGGCGGGCCTTCATATGAAACTGTATCGTCCTATACTTAGAGGTGGACAGCTAATGGTACAGTGATTGATATTAGACGTTTTGCTGAGAGATATTCCACCTTCCGAACTGAACAAGTTTCCAAAGTGTCGCAGAATGCAGTGAATGAAGTGACTTTCTCAAGATGCGGAAAAAACATGTGTTCATTCTTCTCCATTTTATAATACTGATTTCTTTGCTCTCACTCGTCATTCTAGTGTTAAAGATATAATCCACAAATTTAAATTGAAGACCTTAATTGAAGATAGCACAACTCTAAAGGGTGATTTGATTTGAAAAGACCGCTAACTGAGATGGTAAGCCTAATTTTACACTTATCATATTTTGCATGTTTAATGCTTACTGAAGAGCGACTTCCATTTTCCCCAGTAAATAACTTCTGCTCCGAACCACGAGGTAAACTTAGATTTAAAGACCAAAAACTATGCTTGCTGATAACATTTTAACAATAGATATTATAGTAGTCTCCCACTTTGCATGGTAATCTGCACAGGGCATTTAAAACTGCAAAAAAAATTTGTTTTTCACAACCCTGATCTTTTTTTGGTATGAGTAACTTCAAAAAACTGATAACCACATTGGGATTATGGTATTTGCCTTCAATTGCAAATATTTCAGGCCAAACCTGAGAGAGAATTAAAAATAAAAAAAAGATCTGTAGAGTTTGCACTTTTAGGCTTCAATTTGTGGTAATAATATAATATTATCATTGGAAAAATTAGTGCTTAGAGATTTGAAGGCACTTGACTCAACCCCTAATTTTTGAATCAAGTGAAACGCGTTGTAACTCAAAAGAAAAACTCTGGAAATTCGAAATCTTCTTTAATATGGACAACCAGATCTCAATGACGTCCATTAGATGGGGAAATTGATGCAATTGTTACTGGTATTGAAAATCTAGGAAAAAAACATATTAGTATAAACGAAGTATCTCTATTGTTACTAAGTTCAAATTAAGTATCAATATTCGTGCAGAGTCAATGTTTAATGATAAGCTTGCATATTTCCACAATAAAAACGTGGGTTTATTCAATTGTTCCTGGCTCAACCTTGTGGAAATTCCTTTTTAATGAAATTAAGAATACAAAGTAACTTTCCACTGTCCTTTATTAGCGTACAACCGGTTTCAACGTTCAAGCGTCATCAACAGGTACGAAATAAAACCCCTACAGCCCACCCCACCCCATTCTAAACCAACCAATCCCCTGTCCTGACACTTAACACCCCTCTTCCCCCTCCCCATCAACGCCAATCGCAATTCCATTTTCTCTCGCCTCCTCCTCGTTCTCCCCTCTCTCACCTTCCCCTCCTCTCCCTCATGATTGGTATATGAGTGAACTGCGACTGATTTATTTTGTACCTGATGATGACGATTGAGCGTTGTAACCGGTTGTACGCTAATAAAGGACAGTGGAAAATTACTTTGTATTCTTAATTTCATTACGTGGATTTATCATTGTCAAACCAGAGGAAAAATATTCATTTATTTTCTTGAGCGCTTTTAACTAAAGTAATAAGTATATTTTCGTAAATATTAGAGTTAGATTCTAATATGTTTATCGTTGAATACATTTTTATAATACCTGAAAAAGAATAAGTGTTGAATTTATCAAATGATTCCTCAATGTTAGAACTATGCCAATAATAAATTTGATCAGAAAAGTATTCTTGCTGGTTTGAGTTCAAATATTTATCAAGTTTTAATTGCTTTACGGTTTTAAAAAGAAATGTCTTGTGACAAGAGGCTTAGCACAGAATGAAGGAACCGAAGTAACTGGGTGAGTGAAAGATGGGGAAAAACGTATGGAGATAAGAAAACCTCATTTACTTTATTATTTAAATGGTACATATTTGATAGTAAAAAGTATTTTATCAACTACTGAATGATTAAGTTTGCAGACAATTATGAAGTTTAAAATTTACTGTTTTGAGTGTTGACAGGTTTGGAACAGAATGAAGGAACAAAAGGTACTAAATGGGGGAGTGATGGATAGGGGAAAAACGAGTAGAGATAAGAAAAATATCATTTATTTGGTTATTAATGTGGTACGGGTTTGAGAAAATAAACTATGTTGGCAAGAGGTTTGGCACAGAATGGAGGAACCATAGTAAATGAGGGAGTGAACGATGGGGAGAACGTATAGATATAAGAAATTGTCGATTATTTGTTTATTAATCTGGTAAATTCTTAATTGATGTGACCAATTAAATTTTGAACCACAAACCAAACAACTTCAGGAACTTACGATTGCAATTTCTAAATTACAGGAGTCTCGGAGAAGTAAATTGTTAAACATGGAAACGCAAAGTCATTCGCCAGAAGACGTTTGTCAATTGTGGAACACTCTCATTCTGTGTGTGTGAAATTTAGTGAATGGTCCATCGAACTTGCTTTTGCTGAACTCTTCCATTGCTTACGCGAGGATGGCGTTGTTGCAGGACCTTATTTTGAATATTTTGAGAGTTTTCATTACCATGTTTGCCTATCGGTTTATCCATTACATAGTGGAAGAAATTCTAAGGATTCTTTTCAGTCGCCAGTGAAAAAAGATACTGATTATTTCAAATCAGTTTCATTGATTTTACGAGATTGAAGGAAATATGTAAGTATTTATTTGCATTACGTATAAATACCTCGTTAAATTTATATCGGGAGATCATACGAATATTTGTTAAAAATTTATTGGAATTTGAACTTCTAACATCTATGAGCCATTATTAGCCTAAGAGAATTTATACTAATTTACTTTAATATTCTTGTTTTTCCTTAACTTCATCTTTATAATTTTTAAATAAAAGGAGAAAATCAATCATAAGGTAATCAATGTAGAATTGTGTAAAGTTAATTTTCATATATACTTATATATGTTATAATATTTAAGGTAGTAATAGTAGCAGTAATATCCAAGTAATCATCCAAATTTTCAAATAAATATGTATTTAAAATCTAATTTGTATTACTCTGAATATACTTATAGGGAAACTTAAATTTGAAAGCTGAATTTTATCAAATTTATTTCTGTATCTTTAAAATTCTAGATGGTGAGATGGTTTTTGTTTCTTTTGCAGGGATATTCCACCTTATTTGAAGTTTGGAGAGGTCTTAGAATGAGTAATGCCATATTCCGAATGGCTCAAGAACACAATGAAGGTGTCTTTACACCAATGAAACGAGACGATCTATTTAAAACTCAGTTATTGAAGAAATGTGCCAATCAGTGTCTCATATCCATTTTTCCCCACTTCCTACCTACTTCTCACCATTCCGATTAGTATAGCGATCGCTTTGTGCTGATAAAATATTTCAATAATCTCAGGATATATCAGGAAATTGTAATGAATTTGAAGGAGGGGATGGATTTTTTTCTATCAAGTAAAAAATGGTGAGTGATATGTGTTTTTAAAAATGATATTTTGTGCGTTATAATATAATTTGATACTTAAAAGAAATCTCCTACCAAAAAATCAATTATATTTGTGCATATGAAATAATACTAAGGTTGGCATCTAATTTATATTTATTCTAAAATTCAGTGCTGAATAAATTTTGTTAATAAAAATATTTCGAATATTAAATTTAGTTATCACAATTTTAAAAAATATCTTACCTACATATAGGTTTTCTTCAAGGTTTATAGAATTATTTAGATGTTTTGTCTTAGTGAAAACTCAAGCATTAAATTATTTATCCATTAAAACCTATATTATTAGATTGGTTAACCATAGTACTATTTTGCCTTGGTTTTTGTGCAGAGTATACATTTTTGTAGAATAACCCATGTTATGTAATGGAATTAATTCCACTAATTATTTGGCTCCGTTGTAAGCCTTTGTTATGATGGAATAACCCTTAATTTGAACGTAAAATTGATGTTTTCATTTGCTTGGATAGAAATGGCATACGATAGCGGTTCAATAAGTACCCGTGTTAGAAATGAACGAAACCTTTCTCCAAAAACATTTTTTTTTATTTTTCATCATAGTCCTCATGTAGAAAGAAAATTATCCCCATACGTTCCGGCCATTTTTTTAACCCCTAAAAAAAATAGGATTTGTCGAGATCTCCAAAATACGCCTCTGTCTCGGCGATAACTTCCTCGTTTGAGCTAAATTTTTTTCCTGCAAACCATTTCTTAATGTTAGGGAATAAGAAAAAGTCGCAGGGAGCCAGATCGGGTGAACACGGGGGGTGCGGCAGCAGTTCGTGACGTAATTCATGCAGTGTTGCGGCGACAACTCCGGATGAAAGTGCTGGTGCGTTAAAGTGGTGAAACAGCAATAGCGGATGCCTGTCGACTCACCAACTGCCTCTGCTACTTCGCGCACTTTCGTTCGTCGATCAGCGAGAATCATGGCGTGGACTTTTTGAATGATTTCCTCGGTATAACCACGTCTGCCGGGCGTCCTGGTCGCTCCTCATCAAAAACAGATGTTTGCCCACGTTAAATTCATTGAACCAATATCTAACTGTGGTCATAGATGGCAAAGTGAAGTGTCCCCATCCAACAGCATCCAACTTTGCTTTCATCTCCTCGCATTTCTTCCCATCCAAAACACAACAAAAGGCAAATCACCAAACGATACTGCTCTCTTTTTCCATTCTTAGCGAAAATCACGAAACACGTGTTACTCGAATGGCTGCCAAATCCAAGCTAACCGGCGGTGTTGAATATTTTTCAGAGGTATCTCGCTCCCACCTTGAGGTGCTTTGTAGAGGGCACTTTGAGTGATACTGCTCTTTTTCCATCTTCAAGCGAAAATCACGAAACTGGTCTTACTCGTATGCCTGTCTAATCAAACTGATCTTTAAATCAGTCTGAAATTTGGTTCACCGTCGTTTGATAGATGGCAGCACTCGATAATAACATAAACTTTTCTGAGAAACCACCATTCCTCGTCAAACACGGGTACTTATTGAACCACCCTCGTATTATCATTTATTTCAAATTAATCAAATTTCTTCATAAATAATATTTTTGAAAGATTGGAAATAAATATTGTCTGAATATAAAAATGATTCATTTCATCATATTTTTCAAAATATTGAAAATTGTGATAATTTTAACGTAGAATTCATTTTTAGGCTGCTTTTATTTTGGTAAATGATTCCAAATTAAAGCTATTTTTTTGTAATAGCTATATAGCTTAAGAATTTGAGTATCAAATTTGTCGATTTTTTGTCATTCGTCCGCGTAGAGTGTTTTATCATTATGATCCCTCCCGAGGAGAGAATTTCAAAAAAATGTTTCAATGGGAAAAATAGATATATTACCCCAATAATTACTTTTTCCAAGTTTAACCCGTTGTTGTAACAGTGTTATGCTTAAGTATCAATTGGCATTGAGATCTGTGGTTTATTTTAACTTCAAATAACTCATATTTTCCTCGTTACCACTAAGTGTTATCATTAATCATTAGTAAAATGTATCTCAAAAAAATCAATGTTATGGATTGTAGGTTATTAAAAATAGTAATGTCCATTGCGAATGAAAACAATTTTTTAATAGATGCATTGTGAATAATTTTTTTATATCATTTAGAAAAGAGTATAATATGTTATGTAAGTTTCTTAAACTTATTCCTCTTATACACGGGTAATTACTTACAGGTGTAAGAAACTTACATTCTTAGGTGTGCTATTTCGGAATCATTGCAGGATTCAATGACATCAACAACGTACCATAGGCGTTGAAATATTTTCAAATTATATACCTCTCAGGCCCTTAATTACCAAGAATTACGTTTGTCAACAGAAAACTAAGTACCTTTGATTGAACTCATTTACCTCTGTTTTCCAGAGTACTTTGAAGTCATGGCTTATATAAATGGGACTACATAAACCAACTAGAGTTGCGCAAAAATATTTGACTGAATAGCTGACCAGCCCTTTCTTCAAAAATGGAACTTTTATTGTAAACTCTATTTTGCCACAGCGGTTTTCGCCGAAGACCGGTGCTCCTTCCTCCAGTGGGTGTTACGTCTAGAGAGACTGGAAATGTTTCCTACTGCTCCTGAATTATGTACAGAGATTCGTCTCCCAAGCAAGGAAGTGGTCGATATAGATCCTGAATCCTGAATATAGAGCTGAATCCTAGGGACGATGGAGACTAGTGCTCCATTTTCCAACGGGTGTTACGTCTAGAGAGGCTGGCAATGTGTCCTACCGTTCCTGAATTATGTACAGAGATTCGTCTCCCCAGGAAGGAACTGCTCAGTTGTGAATATGTGCTGGATCTGTGGGACTATGATATTTTAGCCAACCTAAGACTAATGCAGGGAGTTCGTAGGGTAGACAAATGCACCGAAATCTGGTATCTTTGCTTCCACAAAGGTGTCTATTGGGATGGTTTTACACATCTTAAATAAGTTGTTTGTGACCCAGTGTTTATGAAGTGGTTACTCTGTTGTCAATAGCAAATAAATCGCTACGGATATGACAATTTCTAGTTATAAAGACAATTTAACAATTAATTAGACAATTAAGTCATGTTTACTTAGACATTTCATTCAAAGGAGGAGATGTTGCTAGGATAGTTAGTAAGAATTTAGAACATCTAGTTTATCACTAACCTACCCTGTCAATATTTGATTTTTTGTGTGTTTTAATCTCCAAATATGTTTCTTGACATTTCAAACTGACGATTTTAACATTTAAAATTTATGCCCTTCATACTACATTAATTGAAAAATAAATAAAATGTAAAATATCTCAGAAGGCAATTTTTATCCAATTGAAACTTCTTTCAAATAAAAACTTTTTAAAATCAAGCAACATAAATCATAGTTGATCATACAAAATACCACGTACATTTAAATTGCAAAATTGATTTTCATTTAAATGATGGCCAAATTTTACAGTTGAATTTTGATATACCATTTTATGATATTATTTTGTCAGTTTACTAGTTTATTATTCTTTTGTAAGACAATATTATTAGTTGTAAATTTAAGATTAGATACATCACTACACATTCATAAATGTGACATCTGCATGGAACCATTTAAACGGTCAATTATATTTCGTAAAGAAGTAGTCACATAAGGTATTATCTAAATTACAATTTAATTATTAAAAAAAACTGTTTAGATTTCATTGTATTATGCTATTCTCAGTTCAAAATGCATTTAATTTTAAAAATGTTGTCTTTACAAACAGTATATTTTAAATTAGATCCAGCTAATTTGGCAACATTTGAAAAAAATTGTAAAAACGAATTACAAGAAGTAAAATGTCACAAGAGAACTTGTAAAATAATTCGATTATGACCGTATGTTTCAGTGGTTGGGTAAACTTAAAATTAAGTTTTGATAATAAGGAAAAAGGTAACTTTATTAGATATTTTGATATTTGAAGTTATGTGGAAATTGCAAATTATACTCCCCTTGATGGTTTATTTCCCTACAGATGAGGCTGTATGGTTCTTAAAGAATGCCGAAGAAACATTACTACTTTAAATAATTTCATTTGTGCATTAGTATTTAATTTCACTATAACATATAAAATATTATTTGAGAGAGTAAGGGAAACAAAAAAATTCTAATATTTACAGGTCTATCATACACTTTTTATTCATATATTATTTAATGTATTGCTGTGTAAGATATTATATTGCCTTTTCAAATGTTCATGCATTGAAATGCTATTAAAATTGTATTTAATTGGATGAAGTAGTAATAAAGTTTGCTTTAAGTTACATTCTGACATAAAAATATGCAAATATTGATATAAAATGCAAATGCAAAGAAAACTGAAAAATGGTAAACTTTATTTTTAAATTAAAATTAAGTTTTGTAAGTAAGGTAAATTAAATTTTGTTTCAATAGATCATAGATATTAGAAATTCTATTATAATGTTTGGGACTCGGTGTGGTAAGCTGGTGTGCTAAAGCGGTGTGCTAAACTATATTGTGTATGTTCAACAGATTTTTTCTTATGCATGTATGTTTTAGCGCTAATATGTGAAACTTATGCAGCAACACGATGAAATTAAAATATACTTATAATAGTGTATATGATGGCGATGCATTCATAATGGTATTTTGTACAAGGAAGCGTAAGGGTATTAAAAAGTTTTAAAAAATATTCAAAGTTTTTTAATATTTATTCTCTCCGAACAATTCCCCCAGCGCTATTTATATTTAAAAATCCACGCATTCGTATTTCCCTTCATTTTTCAAAAATTGCAAATATCTAATTCGAAACAGTAAATATCTCAACCAGAATTTATCCTTCGTTTAATCATCCTTCGGTTATTTCATTACTCAGAAGTAATATATCAACGTTGAGATAGAAAGTACAATAAAAATGCCGAATAACAAAATATTATGTTTATTTAGAAGGCATCTTCATTCATTCAAAAGCTTAAACAATATAAATATAAATTTTAAATTATAAGTCCTTAAATTTATTTAGTCCTTTATAATTTAAGTCCTTAAATACAACTCAAAAAACGTATCTTCGTTCAGTAGTGGAAGAAATTTTATTCAAAATAGCCCTATAAACTTTGTACACTGCCAATTATTCCATTCAAAATTTCCATCGAAATTTAACATTCAATCGATTTGTTAATTTGAATAAGCATTTCGTAAGTCATGTTGAATTTTTAAGTTTACTTTAATATTAATATTTTAGTTTATTTATTTTTTATTTGTATAATGTGATTACAACAAGAAAAACTAAAGTATTCTATTCAATTTGGATAGCTGGGAATTTTTGAACATACTGTACTTTAGTGAAATCTTTACTTCGATTAAAAATCACCAAGTTCACTTCTTTTACGATTTAACTATAATTTTTAATCTTAAAATAATTAAACGCTAAGGTGTGATTGTTTAAAGTCCAGTAAATCAGCCCCTAAATATTAAAACCTAACTCATTGCCAGCATGACATTGACATATTCGGGAGAAGGTGGTTGAGAACGCGTGAGATGTTTTTCTTCAACTCTTCCTTTAGCTATAGCCTCGGGCAAGTCAAGATAGCGATGACATCATTTTTCTTGGGATAGCGTGGGCGGAGGACATAGTTTCTCGCCGCCCTTACTGCCAACCTGACGACTAAAATCCACCCGAGGAACAATTTGAAAAGGAGATGAGTTGCAATTCTCGCCAAATTTCTATCGATTGAAGTGTTTTAAAGTGTAAAAACCACGTATTTGGTGTGTGGAATCACACCAAGAATGACATTGAAATGCAAAAAATTCATTCATTACTCCTCTAGTAATTTTTTTGATATTCTTTCCTTTGGTCCAAAATGGAAATATTGGAAAAAATGAGTGGAAATATTTACCAGTACAAATAGCCCTTTCAGAATTACCTATATTTACAAATAATGTGTTTACAATTATAACCAAAGAGCCATTGGTTTTTGAAAAGTAAGTTGATACAATATCTTTTATAGTTACGAAATAAAAAAATAAAAAAAAATTTAAATAAATCTGTATCATTCAAATAAATGCTTTCAAAGCTGGTGTTGTTATTTCCAAATTCAATGAAACACTGTTATAAATATTGCAGTTCATGTGTTTACACATTTCGGACATGTTAAATGTACAGAATAAACGCAGGAAGAGGCCGAAATCACGCGAACTTCCCCATTCCTTCTCTTGGTCTTGGACGATGCTGGTTATGTCATCGTTCCAAATAACCTCCCACACATCTCCAAATCCTTCTACTTCACTCGTCCCCCTTCCGTCCTATTGCTCTTGACCCACATTCTTCTCCCCTTCACCCAAAACGAGTATTATATAAAACTATGATCATATAATACCTAAATTAATTAATTAATCACATAATGATATATAATATAAATATATGTGCAGATAGATAGTGTCAGGTGGCAAATATATCACAAGTAATCACAAAAGATAATGGATAAAATCAGTCAGTGAATCAAAAGTACATTTCAAGGAAACTTCACAACAAAAATCTCTAACACCAATGGAGAAAATACCCATCTAATTAAAATCAATCAATCAGCAAGAAAACATTGATAAAATAAAAAATTAAGCTGCTACATATAGTTTTACATATCAATCAAGTTATTACATAAATTGCTTACAGCTTTTCTCAAAAGTGAGCACTCTGTTAGGCAAGGGTTCGAATAGTTTTGCAGGGAAGGTGTTCCAACCAAAAAATGTTTTATTTAGAAAAGAACATTTATTTTTATCCATACTTTGTGCCCGGCATTTTACCTTATATATATCCTTTCTAAATCTTGGCCGTGCTAGACCCAACTTCCACACTTCCTTCATAAGTTAACCTACGTCTTAAAATAACTAAAATTGTGGACAGAGATAATACCAAGTAACTCAGAGCAATGCAATTTTAAATTGTATTCAGGTATCGTTTTCAAAAGCGGTATAAATCGTTATTTTTCAATTCCAGTTGATGATTTAACGGATATAAATGTGGCATTATGAATCTTTTAGAAAGGAAGCATGATTGTTTATAGCAAGAAATCTGATGAGGGCAAAAAAGAAGTTTAAAATTTCCACAATAAAGGTTTTATTATATCACGGTCATGGCTTCGATGCTGCCCATCATCATCAGGTAACGTGTGTCAATATATTTAAGTTATTACAGTCTGGTTTAAAGAGGGGAGTAGGGGAGACGAGAGGGGGAGTAAGGGAGAGGAGGTAAGTTGAGTTTAGGTGCAGCAACGTATTATTGGTCAATGGGGAGGGTATTTATTAGAAGGTTTCCGGCTCAAATTTGTGAAAGTTTGTATTAATTAAATGAAGAACACAATGTAAACTCCACCGTTCTTAGAAATAGCGGCGGAAACGATAAACAAACACATTATTTTCTACATTTAACTGGGAATGATTGATGTGATTGATGGTTGATGTTAGTAATAAAACAGATTTACAATCCCCCTCGAACCACCGGAAAAGAAAAATGGTGACGCATTAGAAATGTAGGTCCTACCTCCGGAAAAAATAGGCAAACTCCTTAAACACCTTAACATAAGAGTGGCATATTACAGTGAGAACAATATGAAGAGCCTGCTCCCTCCTAAGTGAAGGACTCCAATGACAAATTGGACCAAAGTGGAGTCTACAGCTTGGAGTGCGCAGCATCCTACATAGGACAAACGGGAAGGAACCTCCGCGTCAGGGCAGCGGAACATCAGCGGGACTTCAGTTTTAAAAAAGGGAATTCCCAATTTGCAGCTCAACTCATCAGGGCAGGCCACAACGGAGGCTTCATACCAAAGCTACTACACAAAGAGAAGAAAGGAAAGAGGATGGACATCAAGGAACAGTTGGAGATCTTAACCCCCTTAAGGGAGAAGAAACCATTAACGGACGACCACCTTTTTCCCTTCCATTCCCCTCTCCTGGGCATTTCACAAATTATCCCTAATGACTCCTACGTCCAAATCTACCCCCCCTGTGAATAACCGTCCCTCCATAATCCTTCCGTAGTCCCCACTACTCACAGTCAACCCCTCTCACCCACTCTTACCACCCCACCCCGGCAGCGCGTCTGTTCCCACTCACACAAACTTGGACGAGTATATATGTGTGAAAACTGAATATTTTCTTTGTACGTTCCTAAAGATGCTACAGTGTAGCGAAACTAGTTGAAAATAAATCAGTTATTTTATGTGGAAACTGCAAAGTTATTTAGTGAAACCCCTGTTTTGGGGGAGGGTTGTTTGTTTACAATGATTCGACCTTTGTTAATGGACGGTCAATGATCATCACTACCTTGGTGGGGGTGGGGTTGCTGCCGAAAGATATTGGATTAATCTAAGAATTTTCGCATGAGGGATAAAAAGGAGAGGTGTATTATTTCATCAACCACCTCAAACCTGTCAGACTGCTGAAGGGATTGTCAAATTCCCAACTCCTCCAAAGCATTCAAACTGTATCCTTTCATTTCAGTGTGAAGAATGTCCCCTTTGAAGTTATTGAAAGTTAATAAAATAAAATTGACTCGAACGTGAGATGAACTCTTATTCATTCACGAAAGGGGACCATGATCTCATCATAGATGACGAGAGGCAAAGGGAAAAGAGTCAGTCATGCCATCTCTGAGATGGAAGATGAACCAAGTGTTGTGTTTCTTTTTATTACCGTTGTGTTTCGCTGTCTACACTCTCAAGGTGTCGTTGGTGGCAGTCTGTTAGACGCTCCAGTTCAGTGTGTGACTGCTGCTGTGCTAGTGCTACCATCTCCTCCGCTTCGTCCTCCATAGAAGCCAGACCTCTCTATCAGCCGAAGCTACCTGAACTGCTGAAGATACAGGGACATTCTTCAGTTCCTTTTGGTATCAGTAGATAAAAGTAAGTATTGGATATTTTCACACATACTTTTACGTTTTTTAACTCTGATATTTTCTAAGCTAAAATGTGTTTTGTAAGGCGTAACTGAATGGAATTAGCATAACATGTTGAAATGAAATTAAATAATTCACTTTGTAATTCCACACAATTTATTTATAAAATAAAAACGACCCAGGGTTCCATTTAGAACGTTGTAATCAGGTGGTACTCATAGAAGCAAACGTGTTATATATACCTTCTGATCAAGGGAAGGGGGATTGGTCAGAGTGGGAGGTTGGGTGTGGGGGTAAAAAGGTTTCCATGTAGCTAGGAAGAAAAGTGAATCACATCTTTTAAACTTGGAGTGGTAGGTTTAGGAGTGGGGAGTGGGAGGGATACAAAATTTCATTGGTAAGTTCATCTTTCCAACGGACACATTTCAAAATTTCCAAATGCCCTAAAGCATTGAAAGAATTATTTAGCAAAGAAAGAATTAAAGAGCACCATAAATGTGTAAAAAATAAGAAAATAACATCCCTGCTAAGTACTTCATTGAAAATGACCAAAAAAGTGACTTTGTGAAAAAATTATTCATTTTGAAAAATATAGGTCAAAGGCTCGATGCTTTGGAGCAGTCGGAAATCTTTTATTCCCAGCTACATTATAACCTTTTTACCCCTCCAACCTCCCTAGCACTTTGACCAACCCACCTTCCCTTGATCAGAAGATATATAAATTAAGTTGGCTTCCATGAGGACAACATGATGATGACTGTCAACGTAGAAACCTGGGTCGTGTTTTTTAATAGTGTGGAATTACGAAGCAAGATATTTCATTATGTTTCAATATTTTCAAACCTGTTAAATGTGTTTAATGCGGAGGTATTTTGTCTATATGATAGAAGTCTAGGTCATATAATGGCAGTGTTCGTATGATAGGCTGAACATATTGCATGATAAAAGATGACAGCTTGCTTTTCCACAAAAAAAAATTATTGTTTATAAATTTGATCTAGATTATGTGGCACCTTAACAGCGAGTCCTGAAGATTTTAAACTGTAATTATATCTAAATCTTATTAAATAAATCCAAGATGTAAAAATGAAATTGTCTTCTTTCATCAGTTTTCTATAGTTTTTACTTTTCATTCGATTAAAAATGTGTGTTTAGTGAGTGCAATGGGATGCTTTATGTCATATTTAGAATTTTTTATCGTTTCTTGTAATCCAAATGGTTTTAATTGTTTGACATTCCTATTTCCCTTTAAATTAGATTGGGAAAAACTCTCGTAAAATTAATAACCTCTTACGTGTTCATATCGAAATCAACAGAACTCTAATTAACCAGATGTTCACTTTAATTTCGAAACGTTCAAAGAGTCCCTGTGAATGGAATTTAATCATATGAATTTTTCTTAACATTATCTAAAATAATCATTCCAACTCTAAAGAATTACCTTTAAAAAAAAGTATTTCATAATCTTCACGCGTAATGCTATAGACCACAGACTTTTTTGTGTCTTTTTAAATTCTTAAGAAAACCAAAACATTTATTTTTCCATATCCTGTTTGTATTTTCCTGTTTAAGATTATAAATTACAAAAAGTCATATACCACGACTGTTCAGAGGATAGACAGAATTTACAAACATGAAACAACTTATTGACAATATATTTTCAATGGAATTGGGTGTGTGGGAAACACATTGCTTTTTGGGTAAACAAAAATTAATTCAACATAGTTACTATTTCTTCTTTGCCTGATCTTTGTTTCTATGGCGGTATTTAGTCATCACAATACTTGAATACGCGCTTACGTCATTCTCGCATTCCAAAGGCCTTGCCTCAGAACAGCAATGACTCAGAAAGTCCAGGATTGTTTCCTCAGTGAACGTTTTTCAATATCATTGAGGATATGCAACTCATCTATCATGTCCTATATTTAATAAAGGACCTTATAAAGCCAATTATTTTTAGTTAATTATTTATTAATATAAATATATATAGTTTATCAGTATTATTATATTTAAAAAAATCCTATGAAGTGTTTCAATATTATTCAGGATATTCAACTCATCTATCATGTCGTATGTTTAATAAGGAACCTTCCGAAGCAAATTCCTTGTAGTTAATTATTTGATGTTATAAATCTTACAAGTTTTAACTCATTGATCTTCAACTACAATGATTTGGAGTTGTATACATTTTCCTAAATAAGGATTTAATAAGAACAAATGCAATGTTTTTCTGATTTAACGACTTGATCGTCTTATTATAAGGGCTTCTTATACAGAGGATATAGCATCTCTTTTTCCTCATTATTATTTTAAATAGTGACTCAGGATTGATATTTAATGATTTAATACCAAGTAAATTTTTAATATTTATAATATGTAATCATATGTATTAATTTATATGTCGTATTATATAATTTAATTTATAATTTAATATATAGTAAAATGTAGTTCATGACTTATTTTAATATAATCTATAATGAAATAATTCGAATTAAATATGAATCTAAGCATTTTCTACTTTACTACTACTGTATAAAATTTCATATTTAATATATCTCCATATAATAAAACAATGGCCAAAACTTTAACCAAATAATCCAAGCATTTCCTATAATATCAAGTGTGTAATTTTGTTTGCTCTAGGAAGGACAATTTCAACAATTTTGCAACATTTCATCCTTTTAACACACCCATGTTATTGCTGGCCTTATGTTTAAAACGATAAAATAAATGATGATTTTACTTCATTTCATATTCTCTTAAAAAATAGTTAATTTTTAACTGAAAACACAATTGCAGGGAGCATTTGTTATTAGGAAGACTTAACTATGTATTTTACCACCTAAAAGTTGTTAAATTTCATAAATAAATTATATTGAAATAAGAGAATACAGTCGTAAAAATATTTACATTAATAAATATTTACAAAATGGAACTAATACTTATCTAAATAATTATCCAAAACAAAATTATCCAATTATTTCACCCTAATATTTAAATATGTTCCCCAGTAAACACTTACAATTATTATTTATATTCGTTAATCTAATGGTTAATATAGGTTTTTGGATGGACACAACTATCAAATATATATTTTCCTACTTCTTAGAAAATAAAATCCAGAACCCTACTCTACATTAGGTCCCACCGCATCTCTGAGTACTTTCTTCCTCCCTTCATCCCGTCCAACATCCCTATCCCGTTCCTGCCTTTTCCTTGCGTGCTTAGCATTTTCCTTTCTATTATAGTCTTCAACATCCCACTATTGCCGATCAATACACCCTTCATCCACTTTTCCTGCCTCCATAGGATTTCTCCCAACAAACCCCTCTCTTCGCCCACCATACCAAGTACTTCCTCATTTGTTTTCTTCTCTGTCAATTTCACCTTCTCCATTCGTACATTTCAAAAGCGGAGAATCTACTTCTGTCACCTTGCTTTAGTGCCCACATATCAGTGTCGTACATAGCTACGCTCCATAACTTTTTACGAGACTTTTGTTAACATCCTTACTCAACGTCCCTTTTATCTTAATTCTCTCTTCCTTGTCCGAAATCCCCTTTCCCCAGCGCAAATTTCTCCTTACGTCCCTACTACTTTGACCGTGTTAGGACAGAACACTTCTGAGATACGTTTAAACTGTTCTCTGTTCTCTAGTTTTTGCTCTCCTATTTTAATGTTTAGTTTAGCCTTTTCCTTTCTATAAAATTGCATAACCTTTGTTTATTGAAATTGATTCTCATCCCATACCGGTCGCACTGAATTTCCAATGCACTCAGCAAAGCTTGCTACCCTTTGGCTGACTGAAATCTTAGTCATCAGATCAACTATGTGATTTTAAATGTATTCTCCTCCGATTTTCATTCCTAACTACATTTCTTCTCATGTGTCTTATATCATATCTTCCACGCATACGTTGAACAGTAACTTAAAATATAGGAGACTAAATATGATGAATAAAATGTAGAATACAGGTGTTTAAACATTAAATATATTCATTTGCAGGAGAAGGTGTGAAGAAAGGTAGCCATTGTCCATCATTGTGTCCATTGGAAGTTCTCCCCCTGAAAGGCCTGATTTCCAGACTCCCAGTTGTTGGATGGACAAAGAGAGATAATTAGAGAACACGTGCCTCTGTTTCTCCAAGATGGCGTGGAAAGAGATTACAATTGTGCTTTGCTTGATCTTTATTTCAGCCATCTTCGCATGCGTATTTGCTTTCTATTTTAGAACACAGAATATGCCCCACATTTTTCATTAAGAGTACCCTTAGATTTGAGGATTACACTTCCACAGATTTGGAGAAGGATAAAGAAGGTAAATATTATTCCTAAGCATTTTCATAGTATCCTCATTTTAGCCACTCTTAGTCTTCGTCAATCCAAGATTTTTAAATAATATGCATATAATTGTATTGATATATCAATTATATAATAATGTATATATATATAATACATATATGTATATATAATATTTACATATTATATATATATATATATCAACTAATATATTGATATGTATAACATATATCATATTATATTTATTTATACACACACATGCGAGGCATATTCTTAAAATAAGGTCTCCTATTTTTTTATTTCATGAAGAATTAAATTTATTATCTCAACTTTGCGTACATCGTTGAAAAGGTCGAGCATTTAGCTATTTTTGTACATAGTCGCCCAGACGATCAATCACTTTTTTCATCCTTCTAAGCAGATATTTACTACCGGCATTGTACCTTTCTCTCGCCGCGTCACACGAAGCCAACTGACGACTGCTTTCTAAAATACAAAGTCATCGCCATTTTGAGTAAATGAGAAGTGTATGCATGAGGAAATTGTGAAGGGTGTTTTTTGATGACCGGCAATTCGTCCAAGATGAGCAGCGGTCGAGTTTGCCATTGGAATCAACAACGGTGGGTCCAGTTGACTAGATGGTGCACAATACATGGAGAATTACCCTTCATTTAGATAATGGAAGGCCTTATAAAATGAAGAGAGAGTGGCTACTTCGTGCTGCAGAATATTGTGTGTCGGAGTTCAATCAGTTACAAACAAGGTGTCTCCTCGCCAAAGGAGTGTGTTTGCATACCATGACAATGCACGTCCACGTGTCTTCACATCAAACGACCACCCTACTCAATGAATTCGTCTGATGGGATATATCATCGACCACCCTCCTTACAGCCCGGAGGACGTTGCCCCCAGCGACTACCACTTGTTTCCTGCTCTCAAAAAACACCTTAAGAGGACAGAAATTCAAGTCAGACGAGGAAAAGTACAAGAAACAGTCGCAAATTTGGCTTCGTGTGGCGCGACGGGAGAAAGGTATGACGCCGGTATTAAAAAGCTGCTTACAAGGATGCAAAAAGTGATTAATCGTCGAAAAAAATTACACCTTACCTTTGTATATACCAATGGGTTCATCATAATTCCACGGCAAATTTAAACTCTTTCGAAGATAAACCTTTTTTCATTATATAAATGGTTATTTGCATCAGTATTTATAATATTTCCACCAATCAAATTGATTATGTGTTCCCATTTCTTTTCCGATTGTAATGCTATTCTATTCATATTGGTCTTAGCTGTTATATCAATTAAGCCACGGGAAAATGGTAGGTATAAAAATATTTTGGGAACACCTAATGTTTTTCACATATCAATTGTTCACCAATATATTAAGATATAGACATTGAATGCAAATATAAAATAAATAAGTATGTAGTACAATTATTGAAAGAATGTTTTTGCATTTGCAATGATTGAAATTTTGCAGGGTCTTTCCTAGGTTTTTGGTTGCTATATTATTCCGGTGTATTTTTAAAAGTGGAAAAATGGAGACATGTTCTAGTGCTATGTCTACTCGAGTTAAACAGGGTGTTGAGGGGAAATGTCACTTCTACATTCCCAGATCAGGAGTGCGTCTTAAAATTATTTTATTTCCAATCTAAAATCATTGAAGTATTGGTTTTTAACCTACTCTTGTATTATTTAGTCTGATATATATGGTTTGTTGCCAATACTTTAATTAATAATGCTTTTTATCATGTTAATGTTTAATGTCTTGGTTTGTTTTCTCCACTCCAGAGATATATTTGAATTCTCTCGGTGTCTTGCTTCTGTCCATTTCGTGTCGATCTGCTCGGTGGAAGAAATTCCCTGTTCTGTACTTCATCGTCAAAAGGCACTGGAACTGTGGCCCCGGAAATAACTAGCAGCAGAAGATTGAAAGACCTGCATACCTGCTTTCAAAATTAACAAAGTAAGCACTCATTTAACTAATCATTTGTTATGGTTCGAAATTACGTTTGTAAATTTTTTATTCACATCATGTTCTCTCCACAGTCAAAAGATGCGATATAGGAATTAAAATTCTGCAGATATTTAACCATCTACATTACAACTCTGCAAAGTTTTATTGTATTTTTAACATCACGGTTTTGATCATATTTATTAGGTTCATCAGGGTTTCCTTATCTGCATTTTGAAACAAATATCTACATGATAGTTAATACTTGTAAATCCAAACTTTTTATCCTCTCCTAACCTCTAGAGGTTGAGTATTGTTATTGGCCCTTTTTTATACTATTATTTGATTTGTAATTCAATTTGGATGCAATTTTCAGAGTGTGAAAATCATTCGCCAAGATCGGGATTAAAACCATGTAACAATTTCCGGTCCAGTGCTTTAGAGAGTTAACTTATCGAGGCGTTGTCCTAAGCTGAAATTTTTTTTTCCAAAATTTCCGAGTTTAATGTTTTTTAATTTATCTTTTTTTTCTTGCTGATAGATTGATTTTAATGAGATGAGGGTTTTCTTGGTTTTTGAAAGAGACTTGTTTTTTGAAGTTCCCTTTAAGTGTACTTGTGTTTAATGACTGATTTTACTCTTGTGATTATTTGGGAATTGTATGCCGCCTGACACGGTCTATCAACACATGTGGATTTTTAATAAGTAAATAAAAATAATATAGGGATAGGGAAGTAGGTCTGCTGTCTCCCTAAGGACATTTCAGGGTCAGTTTATTCTTCAGAAAAACTTAGAGGGGATTTATATCACTGTATTAACTAATTAAGAGTATATCTATCACTTAATGTATCATAAATGTACAATCTTTCAATGTTTTATTTTAATATTGATATAATTTCTAATGAACACGACAAGTTTTATTAAAATTTCATTGAACCATTAACGGGCGTCTAAATACGGTTGACATTTGAAGTATTTCATACGATAATTATCCTTTGGGCCGACCGTTAGTCACGTTTTTTGTTGAGACTTCTTTTGGTTCAGAGATGTCGATGACCGATGATAAAAATGTGACGAGCGGGCGTCCGACGACTCCCGAAGACGCATTTTTTTCTCCAAACAAGCGGGTGTTGATAAGACGATGACATCAGCAATCTTATTTGTGAGAGATAGGACCTCATCCGAATTTTCTTGTGCTGAGCGAGAAATACGCAAAATGCAGATTAGCGAATATTTACCGTCTAAAGAATATAGGGCAGTGTTAATTATATAAACCATAACCATAAACACATTAATCAACCCGAAGGTAGGTTTTGTAGGTGGTTATAGAGATCACCCAGTACTAAGCCCTATACGGCGTGTGAATATTCACCCATCAGGGTATTAAGGGGGACCAATTCCTTTCCCTGTGCCGGTTATGGTTTCCCAGGAAGACCTGGTACCCGAAAAATCACATAGTATGGGTGGAGCTGAAGGTGCCCAGAACCTGGGACCCTCCGGTCAGCAGTCCAACGCTCTACCCACTGGACTACCGCGATCCACTTTGATTTATACACATTGTATAAATGTATACGTGGCATATGGTCGCGTTCTGCTTTAAGAGATATTCTCTGACCTTGAGAGGCGGCAATAAAAAGATCTTCGCGTGTGGGCGAACGAAGACGTGGTATCTTTTTTCAAGGAAGTTGGTTCCTTTAAGGCGATGACATCAGCACTCACTTGGGAGTGGTTGGAGCTAAATCAAGTCTCCCCCCACCGGAGATGGCGAAATGCAGATTAGGGGGCAAGTGGTGTCTGCAAACCACACCGCTGTTTAAAGTAAATAGTGTCATATTTATTTTTCATATAAAAATATACATGTATATATAAAGATATTTATATGAAATATAAATATACAACTATGTACCCTATACGGTGAACGGTCAGACACCATTGGTACCCTGATCTGCATTTCTTAATCTACATAAAAATATAATATATATACCCAGATAAATATATATATATATATATATTTACACGCATATATATATATATATATATATATATATATATATATATATATATATATATATATATATATGCCATCAGTATCCGTATATGGATCAGTAGTCCTGTGGGTAGAGCGTTGGACTACTGATCGGAGGGTCTAGGGTTCGATTCCCGGGCAAGGCACTCTGGGCACCTGCAGCTCCACCCAAGCTATGTGATTTTTCGGGTACCAGATCTTATTGGGAAACCATAACCGACACAGGGAACGGAACTGGCCCCCCTACCCTGATGTGTGAATTTTCATACATCGAATAGGGCTTAGTACAGGGTGATTACTACCATCACCTACTAAACCGACCTTCGGGTTAATTACTGTGTTTTTTGTTATATATATATATATATATATATATATATATATATATATATATATATATATGTGTGTGTGTGTGTGTGTGTGTGTGTGTGCGTGTGTGTGCGTGTGTGTGTGTGTGTGCGCGCAAGATAACAACATATCTTTTGGTTTCGTTAACCGCGACATTACCAGAATAATCTGCTGCTCAGTTATTCCTTTTAGTTTCTGATGAATGTGTCAGGGTGTATAAAATTATGGTCTTGTGTTTCATTAAACATATTTCTTAATTAATTTCTGATTGAATGTATATAATTTTTGTATGTGTGTATAAATGCTATTCGCGCTCATATTTATAAACAAGTTATATAATTATAAATATATTTATTTATTTATAAACCGACCTTCGGGTTGATTACTGTGTTTATGGTTTTTATATATATAAATATAAATAAATAAATAAATAAATATATATATATATATATATATATATATATATATATATATATATATATATATATATGCATATATATCCCCAATAATATATTATTTAGTTATATATTATTAACTAGATGTAGTATTATATATAATGCAGTTATTCATTATTGCGTAACATCAAAATTTTTATCAAAAGTTACGATTCAATAAACACCAATTGCTTATTAAAATAATGCAAAATTTGAGGTAATGAAGTTATCAAATTCGTAGAATTTCCATAAAATTAACGATTGGACAAAATTATTTCTTAATAAACATGATAAAGAAATCTCCCTGGACAATAAAGTAACTTAACAATGAAGTAGCAAATCAATGATCGTTTTAATATTTATCTCAATTTTAACTGGGTAAAAATCTTAATTATTCATTTAGTTTATTATTTATTTTTTTACTCATGTACTGTATCACCCAATGTTTCTGAAAACATTGTTTTGGTCAATAGTATTCAAAAAAGGACAATTTTGTTGAGATTTTAATTTGATTGAGTCGTATGTTTACGATGAAGTAGCCATTTTGTTAGAATAAAATAAAGAAGTGCATGTTAAATGAATTATTTTATTATTTTATGTGAAAGAATCTAATAGTTACATGATATATTAATTAAAAATCAGTATTTGCATAAAATAATAATTACGTAGATACATACTGCATCAAAAAAGGTAATAAATAGGCATATTGTGTGGAGATATATTTGTTGTGCTCATATTGATGTAATTTTAATTACAATAGAAGAAGAATTTGTCCCCAAAGTAATTTGTTTTTTAGAGCAGCTATCTTAACTTATGTAATTAATATCTATTATGTTGAAAATCAGTTATAAGACTCACGTTTTTCATCAATTTATCGAAAAGAGTGTGCTGTGTATTAAGACGTATAATTGCATATAATGCAATTTTAATTTAAAAAATATTTCTTTTGAAATAATTATGAATAAGGTGATATTTATTTGTAAATTGGGAAACAGAAGCTCTTAAAAATACAAAAACCAATGAATGAAAACGGTTTGTTTATTTATCTATGATAGTTGTGAGCAATTCAATTTTTTCAATAAATTAAATAATATCCATAATTAATTATTATTAACAATAATTCTTTCGGGATACATAAGAATAAGGTGATATTGGTTTATATGGAAACATAGATGTTCTAAAATACAGAACAGTTGAATGACTAAGTTTTGTTGAATTTATCCAGGATACGAGCATCTTTTTTATTTATCTTATTGCTCGTATGACAATAGTCTTCTAGGTGAAACATTTTTGTTTATTTTGTCTTTAACTCTTACAGATTGGAGCAAAGAGAAGGGAACTGAATGAAATAGGTGTAAAGCT
This sequence comes from Hetaerina americana, assembly GCF_022747635.1. Lineage (NCBI taxonomy): Eukaryota > Metazoa > Arthropoda > Insecta > Odonata > Calopterygidae > Hetaerina > Hetaerina americana. Next base: position 2,240,563 of record NW_027287041.1, on the reverse strand, counting down.
ATTACGACAAGAGGTTTGTTGACCAACTCTTACTTCAAAGAAAGTACTACCGCGCTAATACAATACTTTTGCAAAATTACACATAGGAGGACATCTAGAGGATTATAAGACGATAATCAATGGGTGAAACGCGAGAAATTATTGAAGTTTTAATCTGCCAAATTTACTCCCAACAACAAATAATTGCATTTAATATTCAGGAGTATTTGTATCGTTATCGGAGTATTTTTGAGGAAATGGGAGATACCGACATATCGGTTGATAATCGGAGGACCCTACTTCAGATTGTGATAAGTTTAGATGCGTTGGAACGGGTAGAGAAGCTTCTTGAAATTTCTTCTGATCTACGTCTCAAAAAAAGTGGTGGCTTAAGTGTTGCACAGGTCACCGAAGAAAAGCTCTCCATGAATCCTGGTGATGCTGGCCTGGACCAAATCCTTTTATTGGCTATCTCATTCAGCGACATGTGGTCCAAGCAGAAGACAGAAGCTGGCAGACTTGAAGAAAGGACCCCTTCCCCCCTGTCGCTCGATATTCACATGATATTCCTGGATGATTTCGCAGACCACTTGGAGCTACAGAAAAACTCGCTCAGTCGCCTGTCACAGATCCTAAACTCTTCGAACCATGATTACACTTCTACTTCAGATAACTCTGTGGAAGTTCTATCCAAAAGGAACTTATTCATTGCAGACACCCTTAAATTCATAAGGGAGAGCTTCCTGCGTCGTAATAATTAAATTTCAAAATTAACACAAGGAAAAAGGGCTTACTCACCGCATTAATCTTCAAGAAAGTCAAACTTCATCTCATTTAAACTTTTAAAGAAATAGCTTAGTGGTATTTGACACAATTATATCAGTTCATCTTAAATGTAAGATTGAATTGAGATAAAGAATCTTAATTATTTACAATGTATGATGATCAATGTAGTCATTGATCAAAATATATTTTGTATTTTTACCAGTCAAAACGTCTATTGCTATTTGCTATTGTATTTTTACCATTCAAAATGTCTATTGCTATTCTAATAAGTACTGGTTGTCTTAAACATTTCATTTTTACAAATTAGTTCAGGGAGTGAAACAATTGGTGTACTTCGTTGATTAATTTGTAATTATTTTATTAGGTAATCTACCGGTTAAGGTAAGTTTTTGGATGGACACAGCTAATAAATAATAAATTTTTTGACTCCTAACAAAACACAAAATCCAACATCCTATTCTATATCAGGTCCCTCTTCATCTTTGAGTACTTTCTTCCTCCCTTCATCCCGTCCAACATCCCCATCCTGCTCCTTCCCTTTCATCGTTTGCCTAACATCCTCCCCTCTATTACAGTCTTCAACATCCCACTGCCTTTGTTTGTATTGTAGCATATAATGAATATCAGTGAACCAACGTTCACTCTCTCACATAAGTGCACAGTGGTAAATCATTTAACAGTAATACTATCGGATTCCAGAAATGGTAGGAAAGTTGTTGAAAATGACTTCAGAAATTTTACTTTGAAACTTAGGAAGGCATGTGATGAAGCGATTTTGTGCGTCATGGATGCAATCAACCAAATTTTACTTTTTCAGGATTTTTTCATGTAATATTACTCTTTAGGGCTGAAACTAATAATGAATGACCATGGGTCTCTCTTAACGAATCTAAGAGAAAAACATTTCCCGTGTAACATATTTTTTTGGAGGACATTAGAGAAGCTTGCAAAATTGTCAGCATTTTAAAAAAAAACTGAAATCCTATCTAAAAAAGGAAAAAAGCCTTAGATGTAACTGGAGTTTTTTAGGGTTAAATTTATTGACGGTTACATAAGTATTCTATAAGTACATGCGTTTTTCTAATTAAGTAGTTTTTATTAGTTTTGCATAATTGAAGTACCAGAAAATGAGCTAACAAAATTGTAAGCCTTTGTCAAAAAAACTGAAATCCTATTAATAAAAGGAAAAAAACGTTTGATAGATAGAGTTTTTAAATTTGTAATAAGCAGTATACCATGTAGCCCCTTAAAAATCTCTAAACGAAAGATGTCATATTAACGACAACCAAAATATTGAAGCAAATTTCAAAGGTGAATAAAGAAATACTTAATGTCAATTGGGGAAATTTATCAATTCTGGTTATGTGATCATTCAAAATGTCTATTGCTTTTCTAATTAGTACAGTTCGAAATAATAATTTCACCTGTTAGGAACGAGCTTAGGAGTTTAGTATAAAAAAAGCAGCGTTTCCAAAGTTTTACTGCAAAGTCTGAAAAATTGTTGAAATATTGACATTAAATTAGGAGAATATTTTTAGTACTTATTTCGTAACATTTTGAATTTTATTCTTAACTAGTTTTATTGTAGGCTATTACAATTCGAATGTCATTTTTTTCAATGATATATGTGAAGATAGCTCATATTTTATACAAAATGTCTTAAGTGTGATTTCATTTTATTTTAAAAATGATTTTTTGTGTACGTTGCTCTCCATCACAAGTTTTTATCAGACTTGTATTAATTTAATCAGTTAATTATTTGTTCAAATTTCATCTATCCTCTTTTTTGCTATAAAAACCTGCTTGTGGTAAAAATATTATTCATGAAATTTGTTGAAGATTAAAATTTAAATATAACTAATTCGATTTCAGATGCAAAACATAAAAAATCATTTACTTAATCATTCAATTCCATCTATTTTTAAAAAATTGAAGGATTAAGAGAGTACTTGATATGTTCAATGATTTTTATTTATTAATGTTTATGATAGTTTTGTGTTCAAACCAAACTGTTCTTAGCATTTGCCCGTTCATTTCCATTTTCCAACATAACTAAGAGATATAACCGAATATTCCTTTTTTAAAATAATATGCATTTAATGATTTTGTTCCTTTGTACAATTTTCAGTTTTTATTTTTTTTCATAAGTCCTGACAATATGGCAATATTCTTAGGAATTTATTTAAATGCTGCAATATTTCAGAAACTATTGTTCAACATGTATAAGATTACAAGGAAAATAAGGTGGTCTAAAATTTTTTATGCTTATTTTTTGGATGAAAATAATATACATTAGGTTGATTTTCATAAATTTTTTAAGTGAAATATTGTAACACATAATTTATTTCGAATTAATAAAAAATGCTTAATCATCTTTGTCATAATATTTCAACGAAAATAAATAATAATAATAAATAATATTATAAAATAATATAATATTCGGTAATAAAAAAATTTAATATTTGGTAAAATTTAATAATAGTATACCAACGACATAAAAAAATAATTTTTGCAGTTATTTTATACGTTACATTTGGCTAATTATCAGTATATTTCATTATTTTAAAAGAAAATGATTGATGAATGACATATATCACCTTTTTAAAAGATGTTTTTATGTTAATGTATGTATTCAATTGTATTATTTTTGGTATCACAAATATGCCACTGCATTTTTTATTTTCAAAATATAAAACAGTTTCAAACCGTTGTGTTTTACATAATTGAATTATATATATTTTTATATTAACAAAAATAACAATTTAATACTTAAAAAGTTAACTCATTATTTCATGTTAAAGTTTCACAATGCAATGTTAATTTTGATGCTAATTTTTTCCAAGAGAGATATATTTTTTAACTTTAGATTTTCATAAATGTTAAGTGAAATATATGCTACACGTTATTTGTGTCGACTTTTAAAAATACCCAATCATTTATTGTCATTATATTTTCATGATAAATCGTAATTTAAAAAATTAATATTTGGTAAAATTTAATAGTATTAAATAGTATTGCAACGATATTGAAAAATATAATAATTTTAGCATTTTTTTCTACATTATATTTGCCTATTTATTTGTATATCATGTAAAATGATTGATGAATAACATAAATTAGCTTTTAAAGAGGTTGAACTGCATTTATAATGTATAATTAATTGTATTATATTTGGTATTACACATATGCCATTGTATTTTTCATTTTAATTAATATTTGTTCAATAATGCTGTCTTTTACATGTTCGAATAATGTATCTTTGTATTAACATAAATAACAATAGAATAACGTAAGCCCATTATTTCATGTTTAAATTTCACAATATAATGTTAATATTGAACAAATATGTAGTTTATATGTTTCAAAAGAGCAATTATATTCAATGAAACATCGTTAAAATCGCATTGATAAGTTAAAAAATGATTAAACGTTTCAAATAAGATAATTTATTAGTGTATCGTTTTAATATTGATTGAAAAATGAATTTCTTAAAACTTAAATTTACTTAAAATTTTACTTAAAAAAATATTTAAATGTTTGTAGAAACTCATAAAAAGATGTATCCATAAGTACGAAACTCTTCGCACAGCTTAAAAATATTGCGTCACAGGTTAAAGTTGTTTATTAATCCTAAAAGTTAATTGAAAATAGGAAAATATACTCCAAAGGTTCTCTTCTGAGGAGCAGTCACTTGTAAACTAAATTTAATCCTCATAGAGTTTAACAAATCTTTTTTTGAAAATGTTAAAAGGAGAAATTTTTTTATTAGACAGAGATATTAACGATAAATTAAATTCATTTTTCTTATTGTTTTAATAATTCACATTTAATCACTAAATCTGATATATTGATTGGTATTTAATTTTTAAAAGAATAACTGGTTGTAAATGCCCTTTTCCAAAATTATTACATTGAAGTTGAATTTAAAACTACCGCATTTGTACATGGTTATGAAAATGTTCTCATGTATTGACAATTCAAACAAATATAGGCATTAAAATTAAATAGCAATTCAATTAAGAACTAAATATATTTTTTTACCTATGAATATTTTAACCAAACATATACATTAATAAAAAATATGAAGTGAGTCAAAAAAGGTTGTAAAGGAATACGTAGGGTATTAACAAAAATGATTGGACAATGTCTGATGTCGGGAGCAAAAGCCGTGTTAGGAAATCAGAAGAATGTAAAGAAAAGATTTTAGAGCCGACAAACAGTACCTTTGGATTAGCCATTTAATTGAGGTTATGTCATTGTTATTTAAAATCTAATTGTATTTTGAAGATAATTAATTTCAATAGACATTATTGAGCGAGTTGAACCAGACAAAAAATGAGATATTTAAGACTTATAGAACTAAAACTTAATTTGTATTAATTTAACTATAAATTAAATTTCATACAGCTTGAAATTAATATTGGGTTAACCTGTGCCTAATTGAAATACAGAATACCGATCAAAAAATATGAAAATTCTCCCGGAACCTACCCTTAGGGCCTTAATTTAAGTATTTAGTGGAAAGGATTTTGTTTTATTACGGGTTTAAAGCGAACACATATCAATCATGGATTTGTCATTTGCTGATTTACATTTTTAAAATAAGGCATTTCATCCTCGCAATATTAAGCGTTTCAACTAAGTGAAAATTATATTTATATAAAATATTTATTGACAGAAAAAAATTATAATCATTTAAACATAAATTTAATACCATTTGAAAGTAATCTTGAGTTAATGTGTAGGTTATTCCAATCCAGTCCGCCGGTACTAAATTATTTGAAAAATGAAAACTAAGCATCTCTGTAATATTCACATTCTCGTTAAGATGGTTTGTGCCGTAGAAGACAAGTTTCTTTTGTTTTCCCTGTCGCTGTAACCTTGGAAAAGAATGTAAGGCGATGACATCAGCGCTCTTCGGAAGGATTGGGTGGGGTAGTGGAGTGGGAACAGAAGTCTCTTGCCGCCAGGGTTACCAACCCAATGTTCGGAGTCCGCGTTAGAATAATTCTAAGCGAATACAAGAGGAGATTGGCATAATTCATCCATTTCATAAAATCATTGAAACAGAAGAATGAAATATTTAGACTAAAATTTAAAATATACGTTTGAAATCTCCTTACATTTCTCGTTAAAAATGACAGTCTTTATACATAGGTGACGTAAAATATTACTGTTTGCAACCCAGGCTGTTTACTTTTGTTATAATAATATTCCTTTAAGCATCGAGCATTTTACCATATCAAACCGACCTAAGGGTTGATTACTGTGTTTATGATCTATCTATAAATAATAATTTAATAATAAAATAATAATTAAATAATAAAAACTAATAATGAATTAAAAGTTTATCATTAAAAAAACAAAATGAAAATTCTATGGAAAAACACTCTTTAAAAATTAACAAATAATCAAGGCAGTAGTTTAAAAATTCTATTCGCAAAAACTAGGGAAGATGATGATATAGAACAATGGTATCTGTTTTGTGTTGAAAGTGTTGGAATTGGTCACCTATGTTACTCCGGTTTTTTATTCGCGGCAGGAATGCTGAAGCAGCTGCTTTGACCTGTTATAGTGGCCACGGAGTCGTTCAGGAAAGGTTTACCTCATGCCATCTATGTGTTGGGTGAGCAACTGAATGCAGTGGTTCTGTACGCTGCCACTTGGTTTCGCTGTCTTCAATCCATGACGCTTTTTTAGCTGCAGTTCGCCCTCGTCCATTGATTCATCTCTATCCATTTACTTTCCATCCGAAATCAGAACCATTTGCTGCAGACAACGAGATTCAATAAGGCTCTTTGTGATTAACAGGAAAAGTAAGTATATTTTTACTGTCTAGCATTAATAATCTAGGCTTTACTTTTTAGTAAGTGATCTTACATGGCTGTCTCAAATTCTTCCTATATTTCTACGTCATTATGTATTCCAACGTTATTCAAATCCAGAGATAACTCATTTAAAAAGTATAAGCATGTTCAAACGCATTATTTCGATCGGGTATCAATAAACTAAAATTGGCAAGCATTTGAAATTATTCTCAATCATGATATTATTATATTAATGGTAGGTTTTATGAAATTTCGCCATCTCACACTCATTCAAAGGTATTCATCTGTGAAAACTAATGTTTGGATTTTCTTAATATTAAATGACCTCATGGATACAATATAAATATTATGTCGAGTTTTTAGTTTAGAAGTAAGCATAAGGAACTTTTGTAAGTATGCTTAAATTTATTTAAGATTTGAAAAATATTAAAAATATTTTGGGAAAATTTAACTGTTTTGAACTACTGTGTCCACTCTTTGGTTTCACGAATCATAAGCTTTTAACGGTTTTATTTACATTAGAGTATTTTCAGTGATAAATACCACATTCAAAGAAACCAGATATCGTTTATCTGTGAAAAAATTACCAGCGCGATTGCATATAATGATAGCAAATGATATTTCCTATTATTGTTAAGTGTTGTGTCAGAGAGAGAGAGAGACTGACGCAATAGCTAAAGAGGGGACGGAAGGAGGAAATCAGGGGAATGGCCTTCGCTAACCTCAAACAGATAGACAGTGAGGTGAGGAGGAAAAGAGGAAATGATGAGGAAATCCTTGTTACGACAGAGAGGGCTCGCATGTTTTAACGATCGTCTCTAATCTGTAATCGTTTCCTGTCTTTGATTTTTTCAAAATTTTACTTTTATACGCATTCGCATACGCATGAATGCACGTGCGTACTCATAAGTAAGAACGTTTTAATTTCCTTCTTTGGGATAGAGATGATATTGTTTCCTAAACGTTTTGGTACCAACCCATTTAAAAGTGTTTATGTTTTATGAAGCATCTATAAGTGTTTATCAGTAACTGTGTGTTTTTATGCGTATAAACATCAATAGAAAGTATATTTATAAGCAATAATATATTTATAAATGCACAGAAGTTCATAATATTTGTGTACATTGGTGCAAATTCTGGAGCCTGGATTAATTTTTTACCCAAAAACTGGGATCTTTCTGGGAAATCTCAACCAGCAAACGAAATATATTTCTTATTAGGGAGTGCCTCTTTGGTCAAAATTAGCTTCTCCCATGGCATGTGGTTTTTCGGGTACTACGGCTTCCTGGGAAACCACAGCCGGCAAATGGAAAGGCACCGCCCTTCCTAGCCAGTTGCGTGAAATCCACAAAATTAGGACAAACATGGTTTTAGTAAACACATAGGTTTTGTACACAATTTGGTGAGGTACTTCATGGAACTTCAGTAACTAACATCACCTATTAAACCGACCTTTGGGCTAATCGCTTCCTATGGGTTTTCTATGGCTACTCGTGCGATATATTTTATTTTAATATTTGAACATATTTAATAATTAGAATAAAAATTGTTCATAAAACTGTGTGGAATTACCCAAAAAACTACCATGTTTTTTTATAATTTCAGGGCGGGAAAAGAGTGCGGCATATAAACGTATCCCTATAGTCTAATGCAAAAGTTAGAGGATCCTAGCATTGACAAAATCGTCTTAAAAACTGAGTTTTTTTATCAATAGAAGTTAAAAAAAATCAAGGGAGTTTTAAAAAAGTTGGCAGTATGGATACCTTCATCTACCAGACCAACATTCGACTAAAGTTTTGGGCTTGCGATTTGCAACTATTCCTGGTACATTACCATCATGTCATAGAGAACCTGGAAGAAGTAGAGCTTTCAGTTTACAACCGTAGAATGCTTCTTCAGGTAGGGGTTCACTTAGAAAACAGGGATTCGGTGAAGAAACTAATGGAAATAGCATCCGATCCACGTCTTAGAAAGGAAGGCGGATATACCATAGTGCAGGTGGCTGAAGAACTTCTACATGCAAACCCTGAAGATCGAAGTCTTCAAGACATCCATGAATGTGCTGTAAGATGGGCTGAAGAATGGGAAGTGGAACAGATACCTGGAGAAATTCCTGAAGATGAAAGGCCTGCAACCGTCCATTTACACAAAAGACTTATTGAAAGCTTTGCCAAAAAATTGTATTTCGAGAGAAGAGCTATAAACGAATTCCTAGATTACATTTCAAGCTCTCTCACGCCCGTCACATCCGTCTGGTTAAGCAATATGGACTTGCTCTTTATGAAGACAACGTTAATCGAAGAAGCCTTTAGCGATGTCAGAATTGCAATAGAGAGTCTAAATACATTTCAAACCGGATCCACAAATGAAAGGTGAGAACGTATATGATTGCGGTAGTTTGATAATGATTATTTTTCACTTAAACTTGCACTAAGGATTAAGTTCACGGTTCAACTCCTTGCAATGTTATATAAAATATAATATTCACCGTCGATTCAATCACTAAAACCCCCAATGTACTCTACAACTGGCATTTTTCCTCTAATTACTTGTCTGCTATTGCGAAAATTTATAATTAAGTGCAGCACAGGTCAGAATTATTTTTATATGTCATTTTATATAATAGGTATGATTTTTTGGAAATGATTCATTGCAAAGATTACTGTGTGCAAAATGTTTAAAGAAAATCAATTTGAACTATTCCTTGTTGTTTATTATTGAAACAAAATTTGAAATTTCAGTCTTATAATAGTAATAGTATAATGACTTTTTAATTTTAGTCTCACGTAAGAATCGCCTGATTTTTATAATACTACTTTCAATTTCAAAAATACTAAATATACACGGTTAGTACCATATATCTTAATACAAAAATCGATGAAGGCCTTACTATGATTCGATAAAGCAGATTTAGTTATTTTGTGTGAAATTTTGTTTAATTTAAAAAAATACAATGCAAAATATTCTTAATATCTTTGAAAAATCGCAAATATTAGTCTACAGTGCTATAAGAATATGGATGTACTTGAATCTAAAATATTATATTAATCATCCAAATGTCTTCTCTCCCTCACAGTCAAGATGAGGCGTTACGATAGATATCAATGATCTCTTCAGCGTTGAAGCACTGTTAGAATCAAGAGACCACCTAAGCCATTCCAAACCCTACACAACTCATTAACTGGTTTCCAAATCAACTCCTTCAAGCGGGTATAGATCAACGAGCAGAATCAGACGGAGATCATCAGACTGAGTTAATTTTTAAAGCAATTTGCATTTGGTTGCGATATTTCAAGCTGTAATAAACCTACTGAAATATATTAGTGTTAACAATTACTCTATCGCAACCAAGGTTCCAAATCTTTACTTTCATTACTTTAAAGGAAACAGAAGACTCAGCAACAATAGGAAAGAATAATACAATTTCATCTTTCTTAATATAATATCGTGGTTTTGTATGTTTTGATAATGTGCTATGTTTTTATATTAGTATGTGTTAAACAAACTTTTTCCACAAATATTGATTCTTTTGAGGTTAGCTCATGATTTAGTAAAGATATATAAGTAATATTTTACTTAGTAAATGCTATAACTTTTTATTAGCTTATAATAATAAAGTAATAATTTTCAACGGTACAAACTATATTTTAAGTATTAAGTAAGCGCATTGCAATTGTATTTTTTGTGCTTTTCTTACCATTCTTGAATTCATAATACCTCATTTTCTTGTATGATTGGTTTCAGAGTAAATATAGTATTTTCCATATGTACGAGTCTAAAATAAGCGCGTACTTCTGCAATTTAAAATGATCAGATATGACATATCGGTGTTAGTGTTTTCATAAGAAAAACCATTTTCCCAATGGTGTCATTAAAAATTTTAAGAAGAGAGAATCTCAGTTATATTTTAAACTCAATATCAATCAACTACGATGAATATAATTATAATATATTATCATATAAGACATGCAACTGTGAAAGGATATTAGAAGTAATTACATCAGGAGAACATAACCAGCAAATGATTCCTTTATGTAAGATAAAAATATTTAAAAATATTTTCCGGATGTTGAAACCAATAAGTTCAAAAGAAAAAAATATACAATGTACTAAAAAGGCTAGGATACAAATGCCTATTATGTAGGTTTCTTCCAGCGATAGAACGGTAGGAGAACTTAAATTAAGTTGTAATTATTAAGTTTTATTCAAAATATATATCCAAATATTAAGGTTTGCCAAAAGACTTTTCAATTTAAATTTATTAAATTTTTAAAATTTTATACCATGTGAATACAGGTTGACTGAATTCAAATCCTTATTTGGAAGATATGATTATTAACAGGATAATTCATTCATTTAAAGGTAGAACATATCAGGTCAAGTGGTATTATTGTGTAACCATTTGAATTATGTATGCAATCCGTCAATAATTTGTCAGATTTTTGATAATTCAAATGCTGTAATTTAACACGTTTATAAATTTAAATTTTTAATGGATATTCTAGGCCTTATAATATATTTTTTATTTAACAATTAAGGCTACAAGTTTTACTATAAATGTTTCTTATTTAGCCAAATCCAACAAATAAAGTAAAATCATACAAAATCCTATTCAAATATCATAATATTTATTTCACAAACGTATTTCTTAGAACTTTTTAAAATTATCGTATATTATTAAATGCGTAACAGAATAAACAATTATTATTTTATTTTTATGGCGGCTCTTGTCTGTATTAAAAAATGATTTTATTTAATCAATCTTCTAAAAATTGTTCTCAGAATTATTTCTTTAATATCTGGAATTTAATTTGACTATTTTTTTGTGTTTCATAAATGGTGTTAATAATTGAAATATGTTTAAAAAAATACCAATTATTAAATTAGCGCATTTATACTGTTTTTTCCGATATCTACAATGTTGAATAGTATACAATCAGCCTGTTTACCTATGTGTATTTTTCGGGTTTTCTATTAGTAAAAAATACTTTTATACTTGAATTAAGAATTATCTTGGTTATATGTTCAATATTATTACCATTGTTGAATTCATAATACCTCATTTTCTTGAATGATTTCTTTAAGAGTGAATACTATTTTTCATGTGTACGAGTCTGAATTAACTGCATACCTCAGTTATTTTAAATGACATTCCAGTATAATTGCATTCTTTTCAAGCAGTTTCATAATGGTATCATTTAAAATTTTAAGAAGACAGCATTTCATTATTTTATAAAGAAATATCCATCAATAATGATTATGATATATTGTCCTATTTGAACTGCAAACTCTGACAGGATATTAGGAGTAATTACATAAGGAGAACAGTTCTAGCAAATCATTATTTTTATGTAAGATAATGATATTAAAGAAGTCTATATATTTAATGACTTAGTTTATAGATGAGCTAATTAGTAATTCAGACGTTATTATATGCAAAATGACAGTTAATTTGGTCCAATCGTACAATTTTTGCCAGATATTAAAATATGTAAGAGAATGTATCATGTGTTTGTTCAATTCTGCCTTGTGGGAGGATATTATGAAAATTTCGGTTTTGTAAATTAAGTTTTACAATTGAATTTTAAAAATGAGTGTTTTATTTTAAAACTCATGGTATAATTACTGATTGTAACAATAGTTGTAATGTTACTGGAAATTTTATGATTATCATTATGATTTAAAAATGTTTTATGTATTTAAAAACATTTTCAACATAACACAGTTATAAACAAAAAAATATGTATGGTTCTGTTCTCTCAAATGTCTTTGAATCTTAATAAATTTTAAAAAAATGTAAAATGATATTTTTTCCCCTAAATTATACCCATTTTAATACATAAACGTACTAAGTTAATTAAATATTTAGTTACGCAGTTAATATCCAGTATTTTTAAATAGCTTCTGCATTTACCAAAACTGTTTCATCCACTTGTCTGAGATGTCTCTAAGCAAGAAGAAACATTCAGACCCGAAACATTTTCATCATTGAATTTAATATTAACTCATTTCCATCTAAGATAGTCAAAAGATAGTCAATAATTGAAACTAATAATTATGAAAAAATGTCAAATCAAGTATAAATTAAATAATAATGACCCATGAATGAAATATTACTGCATTAAAAAGACTACCAATAAACTGCACGAAGCAAATAAACACCTAAGAAATCTATTTCAAAGAAACTGATACCCATAAAAGGTATCCCAATTTTGTGTTTTATAAATGACATGATTAAATATAATAGCAATCAACTCAATTTAGATAACGTAGCAGTCTAAATGTGTTACATTAAAGAATAACTAAAGGATTCACTAATATTATTCAAATATTTTTTTCATTTTTAGTGTTAAAATAAGTTACATTTGAACGTGTACCTCGATAATTAAGTACCTAATTCTCAATCCTATTATTAGGAATTTTTATTACCTTCAAAAATAAAACTTGATGGCGAGATTCTAAATACCTATAAACACCATAGGCATCATATATCTTTCAAGTACTATATATGTATGTATACATATGTATATATATTGTGTATATATATATAATACTAGTATATCTTAGAAAGATCATGCATTTTTTGTAACTAATCGGCAATTTACTTTACAATCAGTAGTACACTACCGTTCGTGAAGTTAAAGGTTACTGCTAATATAAAGTCTTTCATCGGTCTAATTTGATATTGTATTAAGTTTAAATAAGAAAGTGTATTGGTATCCTCAAAGTTTACATATTTATATCATAATTAATGATAACTTACTAATATTACCATAGAATTATATCGATTATAATTGTTTAACAATAATGTCGTACCATATTATTTAAAGTAATTATTTTCTTACCTCAGAGTAAGATTTATGTAAATAAATTGTAAAATCTTGGTCGCCATAACAGCTGATTCGAATATCGTTTTGTGAAAAGAAAAAGATATAAATGAAAACAGACGGGAATCGAAATCTATTGAAGATGATAATCCTACTTAATGATAGTCATCAGAGAAGTTGTGTGTTTACTGGGCAGTGGCTCTGAATCCACGAATCATATTTCTTAGCCATAAATCAATGTTTAACTCTGTTTTTAGATAGTATTTAATAACGCTTAAAATAGGAATTGGATGTTAACTTTACATTCGAATAGACTTCAGCATGCCCAAATAAATAGCATATACTTAAGAAACATTAAATTTAACTATTAACTTTATCTGGAAAATGCGTTAAAGTAGATGAGAGACAGATTTTATATACTTGAAGTAATGGATGTCAAATTGGTCATTTATATTACTTAAATGTCTTACATAAACTTAATATCGAGGACTATGCTAATGTGATCTCGTCGTGGACAGTAAGTCGTTCAAGAAATTTGTATCGAATGGCATCTCTGGGGTGGAGAGGGAACTTAATGCATTGTTTCAGCGGGTCCCCGCTACATTTCACTGTTTTCATTTAATGCGCGTTCCTTTGCGTTCATTCCATTCTCTGCTCTAGTTCGTTGCATCGTCTCTGCCAATCGTTGTCCATTCACGGACAGCCTAAAGCTGAAGACACAATGAGATACAACAAGGCTTATTTTGATTAAATGAAAAAGTAAATGTATAATTATTTTCCACAAACTTAGAGTCATATTAGTTTATTCAAATTATTACCATTCTAATTTTTACCGCATTGCCATGGTGTCTGTAATATCGCAACAACAAGTAGTAATAAGAATTGTTCCAAATTTACCTAACTTAAAACTGTTTCAATTTCCTGTCTTAGAATTGGTGTTCTAATTTGGAATACATGACAACTATAAATGTCTGTGAATCTGAATAACAATTTCTCATTGGTGAAAATGCATTACAGCGTCGTACCCGAAAGTGGAAGGACTGATTTTTCCTGGCGCGAACGGAGCGGTGTAGGGGGGTCCGTTTGGCAGTAAAAGGTGGAGAAAGCTCTTAGCAACAGACAGACATCAACCGCAACGCCTTCGGGTTGTCGTTGAGTGAGGACACCGTTTTTAGTGAAGCATGTTTTTGTCCGCGTCGAAAAACAAAATGAATCTGAATTTAGAGCAACGTTATTCCGTGAATTTTTGTGCGAAACTCGGGAAGAAGGCAACTGAGACCCTCGATATGATCAAGCAGGCTTATGGGGACACTGTCTTAAGCCTTAAGAGGGTATGGAGCTCGTGGAAGACGACCATTGCTCCGGACGGCAAGAACCGACACGAAGGTGGACAGATTGAGGACACTGCTGTGCTGTGAGGAACTTTTACGTGCAGGTGCTCACCCACCTCAGAGAACGCACGAAAAGATTCCGACCGGCCATCGCAAACTGATGGGTGCTTCATCATGACAACGCGCCGTGCCATGGCGCGCTCGTCGTCAGACAGCTCCTGGCCAAATACGGCGTTGCCACGTTGCGGCATCCGCCCTATTCTCCCGATCTGGCACCACCGGACTTCTTATTCCCACGATGAAAAGACAGCTCAAGGGACGACGTTTTGACTCGATAGAGGATTCGACGAGAGTCATCAACGGCATCCCCAAAGAAAATTTCCAGCGGGCGTACGGGGAATTGTAGCAACGTTATACTAAGTGTGTAGCAGCTCAAGGAGCATACTTTGAAGAATATTAAGTCGATGTAAGTATATCGTTAAAAAATTTCTTGTAAAAAAAATCAGTCCTACCACTCTTGGGTGCGACTCTGTAGAGTGGAATATCAAGAAAAATTTAAAGTAGGATATTTTTCACAAATCAAATTCTTAATATACAAGAAGTATATAATACTTAAAGGGAAACCTTGAAATTCATGATTTTTAGGTTTTTAATATAATATCAATGCATCATTGGAAGAATTCAACAATTCACATTTAATAAAAGGTTTGCGTTTAAATTATTTTATGTCCACGCTATTCCAGTTAACCCATACATGACGTCATAATCGCTGGCAGTAAGGTTTGCCTCGCCTGCTAGTCAAAAGGTCAAGACAATGACAATGAAGTCTTCATCTGCCCTTGAGTTATTAAAGTACCTGATATTTCCAATATAACAGATAAACAATAAATAATCATTTTCGTAAAATTTTACGCACACTGTTACGCTGTTTAAACTAAGCTTTGAGTATAGAATCCTATAAATATTATTCGAAGGGATTCAGTTCAATTTTCCCGAAAAGTGTAAGCTTCCGAAAAATAATAAATTTTATTATTATTTTTATATTATATTTTTTTCTAAGAATTTTAGAATTGAGCGTACAAAGAGGTGGAAGATTCCTCTTGAATATCTTAATTATAATAAGTAAAATTCATCAATTTCACATTGATTTAATAAATTATAGGAATTGAGTAAGATAGCTATCCAGCAAAATTTTTGGTGCATAAAAATTGAACTAAAAATTTTTGTGAGCAAAATAATTTGTTAAAGTTTGTGGAAAAAGAGTGCGTTAAGCAACATTTTAAGTAACATTTTCAGAATATGATTCCTAAAAATAAGGCATTTTCTGGAATTCATTTTCTATGGTACTATTTAGAATTTTTAGAATGGTTATTTTCTAAATAACCCTTTAATTATCACACTGGAGATATATTTCCTATAAAAAATGAGATGTTCATCTGCATATCTAATACTTTCATCAATAAGACGTCTTTCTTTCGCGATATCTCTTAACGGGGACACATTATTTTTTTAATTATAAAAAATACAGTGTGACAAAAAAAATTAAGATATTTTTCTTTTAGAAAGAATTTCATATCAGCATGTATAACGAAATTTTTTAAAAATTAAATTTTCAACGAAAGAACCATCTGAGTACACCCACGAAACTGAAAAGGTGTATTTTCATCGCCGACACTTAATTAAAAGGATTTTTGGCGTAAACATTTGTGTCGATGAATTTATAATTAATTCACCACACATGTCAAAAATATTTACTTTCAATTTATTGGTTAAATACTAGGTATAATGCATTCAACAAAAAGAGGTGAAAAATAAAAATGTTGGCAACTGTCTATTTTTTTCAAGGATTACAGGCAATTAATATGACATAATGTGATTGAGAGAATGACAATTAACATAACATTGACAAAAATAATATATAAGAGCAAAATTGAATGTTTAGCATGTGAACAAACACTGAAATAGAGATATTAATTCAATAATACCTTTAAAAGATAGTATTTATTTTGCAAATGTTGATATTTTTGAAGTGAAACGACTTTTGCACACCTGAAAACTATTCGTGTATAGTAATACATGAATTTGACCTCGCATATCACCCCAAAAAACAGGTTTCACGAGCTGAAATACTTTGGAACGTGAAAAATCACATGAAAAACTTTGATCTTAGCATAAGATTTGAAAAGTAGTTTTTACAAAATGGGCAAATATGTTTTATTAAGATTTGACATTTAATTGTGAACAGGGAGTAATATCATAAATCTCTTCTATCACCTTATTAATATTTATGTTGGAAATATATCTCATAAGTCCTTACATCACATTTGAATGGTAAAATATATTTTGGAATAAGAATAAACTTTTTTTGCTCGTGTTAAAAAATTTTAACAGAAAATGGATGAAAGAAGTTATTAAAAAATTGCGGTTATATTTATTCTTAAATGATTTATAGAAATACAAAATTTGCCTACAAAATATATTATTAATTAATATTCAATATTTAGGAATCCCATGCTACAAGTAATACTGTATAAAGTGTTTGAAAATATATTTTCCTAAGAAGTGTGTGAAAAACATTGATTTCTGCATATTCCTTAAAGTAAATATCAATATTTTGACGAAGCTTGGTTAGTTATTTTGCTTCATTGCCATTCAAACGATATGAAATGGAATATTGGAAGGTGTAACTTATTTATATTTAGAAGGTTTAAAAAGACGATGCACCATGAACAATCCATGATATTTTTGTCACAAGCTGACACACCAATAACATTTCCATTTATCTTAAAATGTTTGATGCATTTCATTGGCCTCTTTATAACTTATTTTACAGTTGATTACTTAGGTTTAAAATAATCTTAATAAAAACTTCAGATGATGGTAAAATTGATGATACGGAGAGATATTCTTCTAAAGATATCCTAATTCAAACAGGGGAGAGTGAAGAACTCTCTCAAATAAACATCATCACTACACATCGAACTTGATTGAAGGGTGAAGTATTCACCATTCCAGGACACCATGTATTCTAAATGAAAAAGGAATGAAAAAATACATAAAATATCATTTTAGAAATAAATCTTTATATTATATCACATTAAATATATCAAAGTACATCAAAAACTCATACTTAGATTTGCTAGTTGTAGAATATGTCTGATTTCTTCTTTATTCAAGAGGTAATCTTCTATTAAAATTTGAAATTAACTACTCAGACGGTTCTAATTATATTTTTTGTTTTGATTTGGCCTAAAAATGTTTTGTATTATTTCAGTCAAGGTTTTTATTAAAAAAACTAAATCCTTCCAAAGTTAATGCAACAATTTCGAAGAGTATAAATCATTCGCTTTGACTGGGATATAAACTCGGGTCTCTAAAATGTATGGACGATTGTTTTAGCCAGTTAAACTATCTAGGCGTCTTCATAAACTCCTAAACTTCATTAAAAATAATAAAAAATGTCAAATAATCGATCAAGGAGAACGATTTTCACACTCTGAAATTCTTGCATTGAAATTCCTATTAACGGATGACTCGGTTAAACGTCACTGTTACGGCATCTCCAGCAGTTTCTCTGGAATTTGCTTTCAAAATATTTGCTGTAAAACATCAATTTTAGTTTTGTAGTTCCGTTATGTACTATCTTCCAATTTTAAAAAATCACTAAAGAATTAAAGAAATGGTGTAAGAAACTGATTTATTTGTTATAAAATTCATCAAAATTAAATTTACTCCTTAATAATTATCAAAGGTTTCTGGCTGTAATAATAGAAAAAAAGTTGTGCGAGGCTTTTTTCTTTATTTAAAACATCTTTCCAAACATGTCAATTCCATTTATTTCTTCCTAACAACTTACATTGATCATCTAAATTGAATATATTGAAAACTATATTTTTCCTAAGTCATAAGATAATATCAAGTATTAAGACCTTATAAATGAATTCAATGAAGTCTTCAATAACAGTAACTAATTCTCTCAATATTCATGTTTGGTTATAACACTTCTATTTCAAGGAAAACTAGTTTTCCACCGTTGTACACTCGTAGATATAGTGGAGAAAGAGAAATATATTTACTTGGCATTAGTAATGCGTATTCTCGCTTATAAAATATGGCATAAGATAGAAGTATCTCCGTATATAAAAGTAGGTGCGACAAAACCATATAATTTGCTTATTTCATTTGTTTCCTGGTCCGTTAGCACAAGCGTAACCACAAAATTATAGTTTAGTTAGTATGAAAACTTCCAACAAACTACTTATTTGAAAGGTTTTTTTAACAATAAATCTTAAAAACCTCGCCAAATATGTGATTTATAATGTGTGTAATATAGCAACAAAATTTAAATGTTTTAGATATTTTATTTAAACTAATAAATCCAGTCAAAAAGGTCAAATGCGTGGCATTATCATAGTTTATGATTTCGGTTATAGGCATAATGACGAAACTTAATATACCAAAAAAAAGTATGTCCAAAAAATTTGGAGCTTTTCAAGAAAGTGAAACGTAAGAGTAATTGGCGAAAGAGAAACCTTGAAAAAATAAGATTAGTTTGATAACCGAAAGACTTTTTAGCAGTATTACCTGGAAACATGTTCACTATTAATTATGTTTAATAAAGACAGGAACAATTAATTATCTATGAAAGATATTTCTGTTAATTATCAATAATAGATGTCTTAAAATATATTCATATATATAGTAATTTATCAGAGAAAAATAAGTTTAAAAACATTCATATGTTAGATATAGCGTTACGTTAATTGACTTGCACCTTTTTTAAGCGTACCTTATATTTTGATGTCTGGATGTAGCGAAGGAAGTCTTAGTTGAAGTTCACAAGTCATGGAAACCGAAGAATATTGCATCATCTGCAATCTGCCAACAGCTATCATCTGTCAAGTTTCTCTCGCCTTAGACACGTAGGCTCAGAGAGCTTACGGCAGCTCTTATGTCCTTCAGTGTATCTTCAAGGAATAAAACCCTCTCAATAAGAATTACTACATGGTCAGTCCAGGTTGACGTAAAAGGAATATGACAAGGAAGATTTGAAATTGAAAGACTATTTAGTGATATCTTCTCCATTGCCAAGTGTCCGGCATAGTCTTCCAGCAGATCCTTGTGGAAAGAAACATCTTCAACGAAAGGCATTTCACCTCCAGAAAGATCAGTTCTAGTTTCATCTTCTCTCCAGAGTTTCACCCACATGCGAGCACATTTGAGGATATCTATAATTACCTGATCTTCAGGATGCTTCTTGTGAAGTTCTTCAAGGATCTGAACCGCATGAAATCCGCCACCCTTCTTGAGACGTGGATCTGAAGATATTTTAATCAGCTTTCTTACATGGTACAAGGTATCAACGTGGAACGCAGCCATGAGAAGAATGCGACGGTGTATGAAACGTCAACTTCTGCCAGTTCTTCCAGCACGTCTTGGTAATGGGACATGTATTGCTGCAACTTGGATGCCAGTGCCTTTTGCTGCGCTTCTATTTGGTTAATTAGGTATTCCATGTCACTGGTCATTAAACATTAGGAAATGTTTTAATTTGCTGTCTTTTTACAACACAACCAGAGCTTGTTTCATTTAATTTTTTCGTTATATTTCTCTATTATCAGGAGACGAGTGAAGTTCAAAATCTTCACCCTGTAGGCGAAAGAAACTCAGAGAAGTAAAGATTTAGATGTGATATTTCGTAGGTGATATTGGTAAATATATTCATATATTTAATGTGAGTTAAGAAGTTAAATTTTATTTAATTTCATGAACTTTTAAATTTTCCTCTAAAGAGACTATGAACAGTGATTAGAAACATTGCAGTAATTAATATTAAGACAATGAAAGTTGTAGGTTATTCTGTTTTGATGCTTTACAAGAATTTTAGTGAATTGCAAGTTTTATTGTACTTTAAATGTCTATTTGAAAGAAGATTAAGTACTAAGTATTAAGTACTAAGTTATTGTCTCTGGTCTATAGAAGCTCTACCCCCTGGACTACCCCAACACATCCCATGTTACATACACATGCGAACATTTTAGGGGCTGTATGCGCTCGTTTGAATATGAACTTCGGATACTTGGGGAGAAAAAAATCACCAATTTAGCCACAGATAGTTAATAAAATATAGAGGACGAAGTGTTGGAAGATTTATTGAAAGAGATAGAAAACCCTAACTTTAAAGGAGAAATGACCATGGCTTCAAAATAAAAATAAGGAGGCCAAAAATAAATTGGAAAAAATACTCTTTTTTAAATCGATCAATTTTTTTAACGTAACCAGCTGCCTGGAGGTTTTTGAGGCCTTTCCAACTAATTTTCAAAGTTTCAAGTAAAAATGTAAAGCAGCCACTGGGTTATAAACTTCATCGTAGTTATTAAAATATTGTTTGTATGTGATTTGGTCGTCATTTTGTGCGTGATGTGGAAGTTTGTTTGTATGTGATGTCGAGGTGTCATTGAATAAAAGAATACTTTGTCTCCTATCTGTTTTTATGTGTTTGTGTGTAATTTTCGTTGTAAGAGTTATCTTTCACCTAATTTGACCGTTGCCACCAAGAATATAGCCGAATTGGAAACGTAATTGTGTAAATAAATAAATAAATTATTAAATAAATAAATAAATAAATAAATAAATAAATAAATAAATAAATAAATAAATAAATAAATAAATAAATAAATAAATAAATAAATAAATAAATAAATAAATAAATAAATAAATAAATAAATAAATAAATAAATAAATAAATAAATAAATAAATAAATAAATAAATAAATAAATAAATAAATAAATAAATAAATAAATAAATAAATAAATAAATAAATAAATAAATAAATAAATAAATAAATAAATAAATAAATAAATAAATAAATAAATAAATAAATAAATAAATAAATAAATAAATAAATAAATAAATAAATAAATAAATAAATAAATAAATAAATAAATAAATAAATAAATAAATAAATAAATAAATAAATAAATAAATAAATAAATAAATAAATAAATAAATAAAAGTAATAATAGTTTATAATAAATGGAAAACGCTGAAGGGTTTTAATTCAGTTTGAAAACACAAATAAAATAGACACAATAAATAATATTTGTTTTGGTGTTCAGGCCACCTTTATTGGGCAGTGAACATTGAAAATTCGGATTTAGTAATATTCGTCTATTCCAAGCCAAGTATATACCGATGTGGTACAGACGTTCTTTACGTCTATTGAGAAATCAGAAGGTGTAGGGTTCAATTCTAGGCCTATCAATAGGGTATTGAACATTATTCTTGTCCAAATACCAATTTTTAATATTTAAATTATGGCAGGTAAGAAAATATCTCCATCTGGATTATTCTATAACAAAAGTTGTTCACAAATAATTGTGGAGATAATTAAATTTTGGAGGGAAAATACAGGGTCAACCTGTTTATATGCCATAAATATACAGGGTTCGTCCGGAAAATAAGTTTACTGACTCCTGGCCTGGGCGCACCGCTCCAGGCGCGCCCAGCACCGCTATGACGGGCTGCGATTGGAGGGGGGTATGTAGGCAAGCGACGCTGAAAATGGCAGTCATAGCTGTGGTGTAGTGAGGAGCTCTATTAACGCGATCCTCCACGCTTCGACCCACGTCACGGAACGCGATGCCGAAGTTTTGGGAGCAGCGTTATTCCATCAAATTTGCGGTAAAGCTTGGGAAATCGTCTACCGAAACAGTCGGTATGATAAATCAGGCTTACGGGGAGTCAGCCATGTTCAGAAACATGATCTTTCGGTGGAACAAGATGTTCGTGGAGGGCAGAGAAGAGGTCGACGACGAACCACGGCCTGGACGCCCATCAACGACGCTCACCGACGAAAATGTGCGAAAAGTTCGCGATGTACTGAACTCTGATCGTCGTCTTAGTGTTCGGATGATAGCAGAGCAGTGTAATGTGCCGAAAACAATAGTGCACGAGATTATTAGGCACCAGCTCTGCTGGTTATTTTTGTGTCTATCAATCATCTTCCTCCGACTATGCTTGCAATTCCACATCTTCATACCTCTTAGGTGGTTTTCCTGTGTTCCTTGTCGGCAAACATCCCAGTCGACACTTTTGAAATGCCCGAAACCATCATTTACGTGCATGATGGGACTGGGCTCACATTAAGCTTCTCGAAGTAATCGCTTAGTACAGGGTTCGTCCGGAAAATAAGTGTACTGATTTGATTGTCTTTTTTGACAAAAGGGGAGTCGTCCACTACGAATTTGTACCTGAATGACAAACTGTAAATGCTGCATTTTACGTCCAAGTGCTCGACAGGCTTCGAAAACGAGTCGCCCGTGTCCGGCCAGCGATCAAAAACATCTGGCGGCTGCATCACGACAATGCGCCGTCTCACACCGCGCTTGTCGCGTCGGACTTCTTGGCCAAGCACGGCGTGGGAACGCTGCCGCCCCCGCCCTACAGCCCGGACTTGGCACAACCGGACTTCTTTCTGTTCCCGAAGATAAAGAGGAGTTTGAAAGGAACGCGATACGGGACTTTGGACGCCGTCAAAGAGGCCGTGACGACGTGTCTTCGAGAGGTTCCCGATGATGCCTTCGCGGGAGCGTTCCAGGAATGGGAACGCCGCTGGAACAAGTGTATCGACTCACAAGGGTCCTATTTTGAGGAATATTAGCTTAAGATATGTAAAAGTGTAATAAATGTTTTTTCCTGAGTTCAGTACACTTATTTTCCGGACGAACCCTGTATATGTAAAATGATAAATTTAAAATTAAAAAAATGAAAGCGTAAACGGCAACAAAATTAATAAGTTTATAGAAATTATTAAATTATGCCATTGTAACTCTCCATAACTTTTAAAAAGGATCGTAAAAATGTTTATCTAATAACACAAACATTATTAATCAGTTAATACAAAGGTTGAAAAATTAATGATTGAAAACATAAAATAGAAGGACATGATAAATCTTGACAATGTTTATTGTCGCAACATGACTTTGAATACTAATATCTACAAAGGTGTCTATTACACACTTCCTATCCCTCTTCCTCTCCTCTTTTTTTGTTTAATAATTAAAAATAAGTTTTATCTCCCTCTTCCCACATCCTTTTTCTAACCCTCGATTCCTTTCTACTCCTGCACCAAGCTGTCACAACTCAGGCACTTTGACAATGGCGCAATATTTATTTATCATAAACTTTATTATCTAATATCCCACTAATCCAAATGTATTATTATCATGTTATAAAAATATATGTTATAATATTTTATTGGATATCAAATTTTTTTGTCGCAGGGACGTTAATTTAATTAAAATCCTAGAAAAAGAATTTTATGGTATTTGGAGTTAAAATGCAAACCTGAACAGTTTAGTCAATTATTTACATGGGATTATTCTTATATGAAAGAATATGTTTATGTATATTGTTTTTTAAAGAACTCATGCATTTATTCATTGAATATTAATAATTTTGCTAAAACTTGAGAATATGTAAAATAAAAAAATCGGTGTTTTTTATGTCCAGAAAAACATTGCCGCAAACATTTTATGCTCTACCATTTGCGCCAAAGCAGTTTAGAATGTGTTGGAGCTGTCCATTGATGTTGGTTTAAATGTAATGAATAGTTAATTCTTAAGGAGAGTGATAAAATAATGAATTTAATCCCAAACTGGAGAAACGCCTAAGTCTCATCTGTCTTATGGATGTATTTTATGATCTTTGGAATGCTGGATGACAATGCTGAATGGATCTAGAAAAGAACGTCAAAGCGGTCTTATCTAGATCCATCCAGCCAATTAAATGCCATTACAACGAAAAATACATGAATACATGCACTAGAAAAACAGGTAAGAAACAAAATGTTCTTGCATTCAATGACACTTCTACATTACATGCAAACAATCTTCCACATCACGCACAAAATGCCGTCCACATCACATACATAAAATATTTTAATAAATACAATGAAGTTTGTCACCCAGTGGCTGCTTCACATATAATCTTAAGAATTGTGAAATTGGATGTAA
Source organism: Hetaerina americana (assembly GCF_022747635.1). NCBI lineage: Eukaryota > Metazoa > Arthropoda > Insecta > Odonata > Calopterygidae > Hetaerina > Hetaerina americana. Next base: position 2,215,795 of record NW_027287041.1, on the reverse strand, counting down.
TGGGCTCAAACAAACCTCCATGCAGTTCTTTCTACTCAATAATAGTCCTATTTAAAAAGGTTATTTTTTCTTATTTGTTTTTGCGTTTTAATTTTTATTTCGAAACTGTAGTCGCTTTTTCCCTTTTACATTTTGTTTTTTCTATCTCTTTCCACATATATCTTCCCACGCGTCGTCCTTTTTAAAAATTTTACTTACAGCGACTAACCTACTCCTTTTTCTTCCATTTTTCAAACTTTCCCATTTTAGTACATCTAACATTTATTGTGACATCATCTGTTCTTTTGTACCTTCCGTGTAAACCTATCTTGCTGTCTTTCTTTGAACTTTTTCTATCTATTTAATATGTCCCACTTCTATATTCCACACCCTATACTATGGAGGAGTATTCTAGGATAGGGATAACCAGTTCCTTATATGCTTTTTCTTTTGTGAATACGCTACTTCCTTTGAAATTTCTCATTACACAAAGCAATATTTTATATGCCTTCCGTGTCAAATTATATACGTAATATTTATGCAATATGAAAGTCGTCGTTTGATATAAATTACAAAATTTACAAAGGAAATTAAAGTCTTTTACGACGAGGAAATTAACTTTGAGATTATATTTTCACAACATTATTCGTTCTTTCCTCCAATAGTACTCTTACATTCTCAAAAATCGTAAAAATATGGAAATATAGTAAAAAAATGGGTTGCGACTCGGAGTATTCATACTTTAAGTCTGAATACCCCTGGATATGTTTCATCCCAGGCTACAAACTATGCGCATTGCAAATAGAAACATTTACAATTTTACAAATTTAACTACTGAACTATTCAAATCTTCAACATGTAAAAACTACCAAAATATCTAAATGAAATGAATTTGTGCTATGACAACTTCATACTATAATTACGATAACTACGTTAATTAATATCCACACACAAACTGGTCACACACATGGTATTAAATCGTATTTGATAGCTATACTTACTTTTTTTACGGGCGAACACAGGAAACCCAATCCTGGCAAATGTTCTTCATTTTATGGTTTTATCCATTCATAGGGCGACTAAAGAACAGTATGACTCTCACAGACAACAAAGCCAGAACACGATGATTACTTAAGCAATGTACTGAATGATGTCCACTGGAGTAAGCAGCGGAAAACCACGGCTTCCCATTGAACTAATTCACTTCATTCGACATCCACCGTAGAAGTAAACATTTTTTCTCATCGACTTTTCCTTTTCTTGATGACCAACCGTCTTGTCAGTCAACCCTGGCAACAAGACAAACCAAAGTCGTGTGACGGACGAGGCACCATTCCTTACCCACTACCCACATTGCCTAAATTCACCGTTTTCTCCAAGTATTTCTTAAAGCTGAAGTTATATAAATATTGTAAGACGATTCAACATTTCTTTGAAACGTTTGTTGAATTAACGTTGTTCAGACTAGGATTAATATTTTTTTAACCACCATGTAAGTTTTGTGCAAAAGGGGAATATGATTCTTCATTGGCTATTCTGGATTAGATCTAATCCGAACTTGAACTAAGGTAAACAAACTTTAATTTGATGTTAAAGTCCGGTACGCATAGTAAGAATTATGAAGAAGCCTATTGTTTCCTTAATATTTTCAGTAATTTAACCTGAGCAGGAATTACAATTATGATGAAATAGTAGAACCAATTTACTAGGAAGTTTAAAAAAGCTTGCATAACTGAACCTAGATGCGGGAACCGCATACAATCACTTGAAAAATCTCTTTTTCACAATAATGTTTGATTATGCTGCATATATATATATATCTGTATATATATATATATACCTGTACATATATATATGTACAGGTATTTATATTTATATGCGTATATATATGCATATATATATATATATATATATATATATATATATATATATATATATATATATATATATATATATATATATATATATATATATATATATATATATATATATATATATTAGAAGATTGAGATATTAAGGAAAAAATAGGACAAAGACACCTAGGTTTTAGGAGGAACATAAAAACATTTGCGTATTGATCGATAGTGGGATGTTGAAGACTAATAGAGGGGAGAATGTTGAATGTTTACATAAATTTATATAGTGGTGGCCCAGGGGGTGTCGCGTAGCCGGGTTCGATTCCTGGGGCAAGCCTCTGTGGGCCCCTGCGGCTCCGCCCAAGTTTTATGATTTTTCGGATAGTACCAGATCTTCCTGGAAAACCATAACCGGTACAGTGTATTAAGGAACTGGCCCCCCTTAATACTCTAATTTGTGAATTTTACATGCCGTATAGGGCTTATTACTAGGTAACCTCTATCATCACCTACCAAACCGACGTTTACATAACCGGTTTGATTTCTGTGTTTTTGTTATTTCTATATTAGATTGAGATATCATGCAAATAAAGTACACTGATACCTAGTGTTTAAGAGCAAAATTACAACATTAATTTTAAAGTTTTTGTAAAAATGGTTTCTCCATTTCTAATTTTTTCTTCAAATCTAATATCGGGGACTTATTGTACCACCCTCGTTATACACTTTTCGTAACAAATGTTGTTTTCTTAGTTATTCTCGAAACTTATTGAACGATGAACATGGTCATAAGAAAGTAATTAGAGAAAATAAAGAAAAAAGTTAAATGTCCGCAAATACAATGTTAAGAATGAAGCGACTGGAAAAAATCAAGAAAGTACACTTCATTGGCAATGTGTTTGTTTTAAAGGGGGGGTGTAGATAAATTATGGCATAGGTGAAACCAATCACAAACAAACCACATAAACCACCTTAAACTACATGGCCATTTCGTTTTCCGTTGTTTCACGAACGCAGACGCGTTAAATTATAGTTTTCAAAATCAATCAGTGTTTATTAATGAACGTAAGAGAATATTGATAAGAAATTTCGATATTACATTGGATTTAATTTCATAAATATACATGAATATTGTAGTAATATCAATTTAAACATTGGTGACCCTTTTTTAAAAAAAGACATGTTAACACTTTGGAAATCATTTTTCTTCTAGTGTTTTGGGTTGTATTGCTCAAGACAGTCTAAATCTATCCTAATTTATTTGTCGAACTTGAAGAAACGGAAAATAAACTGTTCGGTTAGATTTAAAAGCAGAAATTTAAGAAAAAAATCATTATTAGCCTCCTTTGTCTAATATAAGTCTATTTTAACTAATTAAGTAGCTTCAGGCGTGATGAATTGGGAATCAAACCAAGATATAATCAAATAAAACATTGCTAGGATTGGTTATTCATAAATTTATTATATTCATTTCATGAACGACATATTTATTTTCATATGAAAAATGGTATTGTAAGGTTTCAACCTCAAAATATCAGTTTCATAATCACCCAAATTGATTTCGGGAACCTCTGAGGCATAATATACGCCTGCACGTGTAAATTATACTTTCCTTTCAATTTAAATCGTTTTATTTTATAACTTTTAATTTGTGAGGTTAGCTTTTTTCCACTGCATAAAATTTTTATTTAACGACCAAGTTTCAATCCATTACATCAATATCACGTGATGAAGACCTGATGTTGATTTAATATATTGAAACCCAGTCGTGAAATAAATATTTTAACAAGTGGAAAAGTTCTACGATCAATTATTCAGTATTATCAACTTCCACCACACCACGCCTGAAGTAACTCAATTTGTTTAGAGCTTTCAATAGGCTAACGGAAACAGATGCATTTTCATCCTTCCATTGTTATAACTACTGATAGTTCGCATAAGGCATGAAGGCCAATTTTATGTGGTTTACGCAGTCGTGTATATATGAGTTCCGCATTGATAGAATTTTTATTATGTACTCCGATGACGAGCGATGACCTACTTCCGAGATAATGGCCTGGTTCAATCGACTGAGTGTGATTCTCTGAAGTAATAAGTGTCCGGCGTAATCATCTAATATTATCATATGAATGACGAGATCCTCTGGGATAAATATTTCCTGTACTTCCTGATCTACTGGTTTATTTCCTCCATTCCATGTTTCGATCAAACTACGAGCCATTTCAATTATTTCTTCCAAGTCACGATCATCAGGATTCTCTCTGAGGCGTTCCTCGGCAACCTGTACCACATTAGATCCACTACCATTCTTGAGACGAACATCAGCTGATATGTCAAGCATTTTCTCAACCAAATCAAATCTATCTATGGTAACTAGAATCTGAAGACTTATCCAAAGGTTACTCACAGAAATATCGGAAAATACGGTTTCCTTAAAAAGTTCGCGATAATTACACATATACTCTTGAATATTCGTCGCAATAGTCTTTTGTTGAGAGTCGATTTGACGAAATAGAACATCATAAATTACTCCTGTTGTTTCCATCTTCCGTTCGATTTTTAATGATCTTGATCCAATGAGAACAATTAGTACCGATGCTACTTATGAAAGATATGGTTTCCTAAAAAACGACCTTATTGAAGCGGGGTTTTGTGATTAACCAGGCTGCTTCTTGATACTGTTTCCTGGAAAGAAAAAGAGGCGTCGCTCAAGGCTATTTCGTTGTGAAAGAACACTATAATTATATACCAATGTGATAAAATAGTTTTCATAATTCATACTAATTTTTAAATATATTTCAAGTTTCACCATTTTATAAGAAATTAAAATTTATGATGTTTCTTTGGTATTAATTGGATTAAAATCTACGCGGTGATAGTGCGTTGGATTTGAACATGAAAATGCATCCAGATCTTTACCAAGTTCCTAGCCCGGAGCACCACTCCGATGATCCTCAATACTTAGCTGGTATATTGAAGCAGGGGCCAAATATTTTGAAATATTTCAAGCATATATTAGAAATGCGCCAAGGGGTCAACAACTTAAAGTCCCATCCAACGGACAGCGAACTCACTCAAAGTGCCCTCCACAAAGCACCTCAAGTAGGGATCGAGATACCTCGGAAAAATATTCAACACCGGCGGGATTTTAACCCAAAATCTCTGGGGGAGAAGCCAGTAGGATAGCCACAGCACCAATCCCATTCCCCATCTAACTTTTCAGGACTACTTGTAGCAGATATTATGAAAACAAAACTTGAATATAGGGATAGTATATGCATATATATATATATATATATATATATATATATATATATATATATATATATATATATATATATATATGTGTATATGGATATGTAGTAGTAGTATATAGGGGAGGCGACCGACATCTGAGGTCATTTGCGCCATAGGGGATGGACAGGAAAGGATGAAGGGCGGAGAGAAACCTGGCGTCGGCATCAATCTACTCTTAAGGAAAGACAGCAAGGGGTCAGCAGTTTAACGTCCCATCCGACGGACGGCGTACTCACTTTAAGTGCCCTCCATCAAACACCTCAAGTAGGGATCGAAATACCTCTGAAAAATATTCAACACTCCCTGGATTTGAAACCTGGCCTTCTGGGTGGGAAGCAAGTACGTTAACCACCGCAAAATCTTGATACCCCAATTTGAGTTTAAATGAAACTACCTTTTAAAGGGGTTTTCAATTAATGTTGAAAGGAGTTGAGTTGATCAGTATATTATAATTTATTTTACCTAAGGAATTATTTAGGTAGACTTTATAAAGAAAAATAAACATAGAAGTAATCAATTGTTTTTGTCCATTGTGCAGACTGTCTGATACTGCATCAGGTATAAATTAAAGGTGCTAAATATATATTAATTCTTCTAAGAATTCTCCCCGATAGAAAATAGGCTGGTTTCCCATGGAATGGGAGACCTGAATATTGCGGTGCAGTTTACAAACAGGTTTTCCAATGAAAGGGCCCGCTTTCAAATCTTGAAGGCGACATATATTTTTCAATGGAGTATTGATATTTGCTTGAGGTGCTTTGTGTAGGGCATCTTAAAGCAGGTAAATCGTTAAAATGCGGACACTTTGGCGCCTTTCGGCAGGAGAAGATTACAGCCGGTGTCGGGTTTCCCTCCATTCCTCCTTTCATATCTAAAACTAACGGCGCAAATGACTTCAGCCGTCCATTTCCTCAAAAAAACTATTGCTACATTGGATGTATTTACAAAATAAATGATTGCAACACCTTGATCTACAGTTACATAAGTTAAAAAATATCATTAATGAAACGACACGATAAAAAATGTTAACCGGCAGTGGTATGTTGATTACTGTGATAGAGGGTAGAATGCTGGGCAGAAGAGGAAAGGGAAGGAACAGGATAGGGATGTTGGACGGGATGAAGGGAGGAAGAAAGTACTCAGAAATGAAGAGGGTGATATAAAGTAGGATGATGGATTTTGTGTTTTGTTAGGAGTAATGAAATGTTTGTTCGTAGTTGTGTCCATCCAAAAACCTACCTTAACCGGTAGATTACCTTAAAAAAATGTTGCATATTGCTACATAAATATTTTATTTATTTTTTTTGGAAACTTAACTTGGTGCAAGGTTGTACAGAATATAAATATAAATGCGAAATTATGTGATAGTTTAGATGTGGTCACCATTGGCTATGTAATATATAGTTTTTTTATTTTAATTTGCAAATTTTCCTTGAAATATATTTTTCCCTCAAAGACAACCTACATAACACATTTCCCTTTTTTCTGTTTTTTTTACAACTGTTAGGTTTATTTGAAAATATATCACATTAAATAGTTCATATGTATCTTTAAATTTTCGACACGAACATCTTTTTCACAGTTAGATGTCAGATTTGGTGCATTTACTTATTATTGATATTTAAGAATTGATGTTTAAGTAATTTTCGCAAAGATGGAAAAAGAGGTAATTCGCTTTTTTGTTTTTGGATGGGAATCAATGAGTGGATATAAAAGAAAAGTTAGATGCTGTTTATGGGGACACTTCGCCATCTATGGCCATAGTTAGATGTTGTTTCAACGAATTTAAACGTGGGCGAACATCTGTTTTTGATGAGGAGCGACCAGGACGCCCGGCAGACCGAGCAAATCATTCAAAAAGCCCTCGCCATTATAGACGAACAAAAGTGCGCAAAGTAGCAGAGGCCGTTGTTGTGTCGACCGGAACGGCAATTAATATTTTACATGATTAGATTTGCAAAATGAGAACATTGTCTTGCCCGATGTGTGCCACCATTGCTCACGATGGACAACAAGCTGATCCCGGAGTTGTTGACGCCAAACTGCATGAACTACGTTATGAATTGTTGCCGCACCCAATCTGGCTACCTGCGGCCTTTTCTTATTCCCTAACATGAAGAAATGGCCCGCGGGAATAAATTGAGCCACACGAGGAAGTTATCGCTGAGTTCGAAAAATCCGAAAACGTTGGGAGAAGTGCATATTTCTAAAAGGGGACTATTTTGAAAAATAAAAAAAAGGTGTTTCAAAAAATAGTTTCTTCATTTGTAACACGGGTACATATTGAACCACCCTCGTATAAGATATATCGCGCCTTGTGTTTTGAGTGTAAATGTGATTGAAGGAAGGTACAATAATACATGCATAGGGAACACGTATATCATGCAAATAACAAAGTCTACACCTTACATAACAATTAATTCAAAACACAATATTTTTCTGTCAATTAAAACAATGGTTCCTATTTGATTGAAAACTGTCAGTTAACATTAAGAATGAAAGAACAAATAAAGAGTTTTAAGAACAAAATTTGATTGTTAATATATTCTCATTGATAATGAAATTTCATTTCACTTTAGGCGCACAAAATTAGATAAAAATTAAATGGATGTATATTAAATGCCAATAAAATAAAAAACTTAATTTACGACAACGATTTATTTTGTTTCTGAATTTTTTTTTGCCTTTGAAAATAAATTAAAATAAATTGTGAACGAATGCCCAATTATATTTACTTGCCAAAGCTACAACAGGGTTCATATTGAAACATTAAACTTTATTTTTAAAGTAGGAAGTTGGAGCGTATGGCGGTTGCGTCCAGTAAAAAAATTAAAGGGAAACTGCCATGGCCGTGATAAGTTAGATCTACTCGTAAGGCACACATAAGAGAACAAATCATCACATTGAATTTACTTTTCTTCGGAATGGTGCTAATAGAATACGTTTATAATATTTTTAAACGTTTTAAACGTCCACTTTGAGTTTTTACTACTCTTAATGTTTTCCTATTGAACCACGACTTTAAAAATATATATGACATCATTAAAACTATAAATATGACAATGAAATCAATAAAGTTACGTTGCTCTAGAATTAAACATAAATTTTTGATCACACTTGACACACAAATCATTTCGGAAAGGTTAGTTCAAAGTTAAATTATGATTTTATTCAAGCCTTCTTTAGTTTTGATATTAAATGGCTAGAATAAGCAACATATTGCAATCACCTTCAACTGCTATGATGGGTGGGAGGCCATGCCAGAGAGGCCATTGGTGCAGGACAAGTTTCCAAAGTAGGTGCTAATATCTTCTGAGTGAGAATTCAGCACCGGTCAAAGGATATTCCGGTAGGAACCACACTGGGGGTTTCATTAAGGGATCTCAGCTGTGTTGAGAGCTTCGTGTTAGAGAAGACTGCTACGTAGGCACCTTATGCCGAATTTAAGCTTCATAGGTTTGCACTTGTCTGGAAAAATTAATCAAAATATTATTTTTCGGCGAACGTATGTTTATAAAAATTAATTATGAACATGTACAGAATGTAGCTTACATTAAAAATTGCTTTTTGCTTTTTTTACAGCGCTAAATGTCTATTTCGACTTTTCAAACGCAAAAATTCGGATGAAACTTTTCCTTGGAATGTGTTTTCGGTGTACAATGACCTAATTGGTTGATTTAATCCGTTAAAAAGAAGTTGACATTAAACCACTTGGCTTTTTCACTTGGAAGTTCAATGTGGAAACGCCAATTGATTTAATTCCAATGTAAATATGAAGATTTTTAACCTAGTGATGCCCAAAACTGTTTTGTTTTATGTTCAAAGGATTAAGGTATATAACACATCCAGAGAGTATCGGTTTTTACATGTTAATTGTCACCAAATTCATCAAATTACAATCCATTTTAAATAAAATTACTTTCTACCAACAATTTTCAATGCTTGTTTTCAAATATCTAACATCCTTAAGCCATTACAGGTACTAATATTTTCCAAAGGAGAATACCTTGGTATGAAAAGGTTTAAAAAATGAAAATTGAATTACATCACCTTCATTGGTTTTTTAACTAGTATTAAAACTAAGAGATATATCATGTGTTCTACCCTTTTATCCATTAAATCAAATAAATATTAACAAAGGGTTAACGCCCTGATAGTTAATAACTGGACGAATAAACACAATATTAATTCTACGCACAAATTAATAAATTGAAACTTAAATGGATATTACTTACTTAAACTATAATCCGGAAAAAGTTAACTACATGGGATTATATGAATTTGCTTATTGATATAATAATAATAATAAACAATTTTTATTGCTCTGGGAGCAAAGTCCCTTGGAGCAGAATACATGTTACATGAGGTTTTGAAATAATGCATAGAATAAGATAATTAAACCAGTCACAAAACGCTATTTAACATCAGTTGAACGAAACGTATAGTACAATACATACATACAAATACAAAGAACAATAATTAAATATTTAGCCAGATTGAACAGTAATAATGACATTTTGGTATTGTGGTAGACAGATATTCAAACATTTTCCTGTTGAATTGGGATGTGTTCCTGGATAATTTTACTTTATTAGGCAAAGAGTTTTTATAGTTTCACAGAATGGAAAACTGAATGACTTTTCATAGATAGCTGTGCGGTATTTGGGAAGATGGAATGTTTTTGCAATGCGGGTTGATCTCTTTGTCGTAAGTGAATTGAATATAAAATTTTAATACAAACAAGAAGGGGTTTTAGAATTTAGAACTTTAAATAATTGTGAGGTTTTTTGAAGCATTCTCCTCTGTTCGAGTTTTAACCAATTCAACATTTTATAGTAAGGAGTTACACGTTCATTAAAACGCATATTAAAGATGAATCGCAGACAAGAATTTTGGAACCTTTGTAATTTTTTACTTAGCTCCTTGTTCACATCAGCGTAGACAACTAAGCAATAGTCGAGATGTGGTAATACTAACGTTTGAAAAAGCTTATGGCGTAATGTTATAGGGATTAGGTGTCTGAAAAACTTCATTGTGTAAAGAGTTTGTCAAAAATTCATTTGCTAACGAAAATAATGAAAATGTGATGTAATTTCTATTAAATGGGTAAATACTCGCGATAGATTCCCTCAGATGAATTTAGGTAAATATCAATAAATATTTAAAAATTTTAATTGGTAAATTTCTTGTATCAAAATTGTTAAGACCCCCATTATTCCAAGTAACGGATACCATTAACTTAAAAATAGAACTAAACGTACTATATTAGGCGATTATTATTTCTAAAATTTTAAACCCTAGACACAAGATGGCTTGGTAGCGTGTGAATTAATGACATCCTTACGAAACTGGTATTAAATATATTTAACCAAAAAGGTAAAACACTTACTTTATTCTCCTAATGCGAAATGTCCTTGTGATATCCTTTCTTGTTTGTTCTGTCCGTCTATGGACAATTGATGTCTGGGCACGGTAAAACACTGGGAATCTTATCAGTTACACCAGCCACCACAAAAGAACTGCAGTCCATTGGAACCTATTTCCGTCAGCGGCGTACCTATGCGACCACCATTGGAACTATAGCACTTAGTTCCGCTTTAACCTCAGAGATGACAGTCCAGTCTCCTTTCCTTATCGTCTTCCCGGTTTCAACGAGGTCATATTATCTTTTGAACCATCTATAGTTTATAAATGCCGGAAATAACGTCCCCAGGGGCATTTCCTCACTACTACAATTAATGAAATTGCTTCTTTTCTTTGGGTCATCAATTTAAAAGGATATGAAAATACAAATAGGAAAATAATTCCATTTTGTAAGAGCTACTTTGTTTTCAAAAGCTATTTAATTATGTTCAAAAATTACATTATGTAAAAGTCACAACTCATTCCACTTTATAGTGATGTTTCTTGGCTGTTATATTACATAGTCTATTTACTTACATAAAATTCAAACTAATTAAACTATATTAATGAAACCATTTATGCAATAAGAGACTAACACACAAATTAACTTCTTTAAGATATTTTTAAATAGAACGACTTATTTATTTTGATTTATATGCTGTATTAGAAATATTTCCTTGTAAAATATTGCTGCGATTTTTTCTACATTAATTTAAAAACCGAGAGAAAGTGTTCGATTTTAAATATGAGGAATCAAAACACACTCTGGAATATGGAAACTATGGAATATGGAACAAGAAATGACAATGGAGGAAGGAAATATTCCATGTACACACAAAAACCCATGAGCATAGAACCAAATAACTTTCGCGAACAATGGACTTTCCGTTTTACGAGAACGTTTTGTACGAAAACTCAACTGTTTTTCAGCGGAATTACATTTTTTCAGTATATATATATATATATATATATATATATATATATATATATGTGTGTGTGTGTGTGTGTATACACTCACAATGAAATAGAATAAGGAAAACGGTTGGGAACACATAGTAAAAAGGACAAACACAAGAGAGGTGGAGAAGGCGGAATCAAGCAGATAACAAATGTATAAAATATATCCTTCACCGGGACTTGAATACCGGATCTTTCGAGTTGCTGGGCCAACGCTCAAACCACTTTAGCTATCGAAGTTACATAATTTACACTGTGGTCTATGTGTCTTTTATGTCCCTATATATTTTTTGCTATAAGAAGTTAATCAAAGTAATTATTATCATTTAATATTAAATTTATTTATATTTATAAACAGGCAAAGTCGTTTTTTCTTGCTCAAGTCTTGGCCATACAATTGTAATTGCACAAACTTCATCCCAATTAGTAGAAATACATGCGCGTGGATTCCGGCTAGTAGGTTGGCAGCTCTGGTGGCGAGACACGTCTTCCGACACTCACTTCCTCCGATAAGAGTCGATGCCACCGCCGTCTCGTGCAAGGTCAGCACAAGGGAACGTGACAGTCAGAAAAGGAATGACAACCAAACTTCACTATGATTCTCACTTAGAAATATATTAATATTTAGCTGATGTTACTACTAAATATTATTATTTTTCAAAAATCTACATTGAAACAAAATAAACGATATTACAAGATTAGAATTTGTAAATAATTTATGATCACAACTTCCATTAATTAAAATGTTTAATAGATTAAAAACTCCTTGATTGTAAATCATAACTTGTGTACTGTAAAATTTAAATTTATCAATAAGAAATAATGCACTTTGCAGTGATCATGATCATGGCGATACGAGGAAGATCTATGTTTAATGTGAGGCAATGCATGAATTTGCATATATTAATATATATACATACACACTCACACACACAAACACACACACACACACACACACACACATCGAGGAATCGGTGTTCGAGTCCCGGTCAAGGAAATATTTTTACTCTTGTGATCTGTTTGATTCCGCCTTCAACACCTCTCCTATGTTCGTCCTTTATGTGTGTTCCTATCCCTTTTCCTTATATCTGTTTCTATATAAATGAGTATTCAAACCAAACCAAATATACATTCAAACACAAAATCCCGTCGTTCGGCGGGATTTTGTGTTTGAATGTATATTTGGCAAATGTGGGTCATATCTTTCTTCCGGCTATGCGTGCCATGAAACGCACTGCTCTTATCCTTTATATGATGCTGTATGATTGCTATACCCACTATCCTTTCCTCTTGTGTGTTGTCTATTTCTCCTTTGGTGGGTGAAACAGCCCCTGACGCAATCTCTTGGCTAAAGAATCGAGGTGCTTGGCGACATATTAAACCCATGGATCTCAGGGTAAATTACGTTTCCTCGATAGCTCGAGTGGTTAATAGCATCTGCCCAGCAAGTGGAAAGATCCGGTGTTCGAGTCCCGGACAAGGTATTATTATATTTACTCTTGTGATCCGTTCGATTTCGTCTTCCCCACCTCTACTGTGTTCGTCCTTTATGTGTGTTCCTATCCCTTTTCCTTATCTCTGTTTCTATATAAATCTGTTTATATATATATATATATGTGTATATATATATATATTTATATATATATATCTGTATATATATACAAATATATTTTTCCGTTCACGGTTTCCCGGTCTTTCTCGCATGCAAGCTCTTTAAAGACAGTTGAACAAGCGGATGCTCAGATCCAATAAATTCTTTTCCTCGCTGGTAGGTTTTCTTGAGTATGTGCACAGCCACTTTCTTCTCCGCCCAAAGATGCAAGAAGTTGGTTGTTGCCTGAAGGGTTCTGAGCAAGTATTTGTCGCGGCGAGAGGCAACATACTCCAGGGATTTGTGCAGATTGATAATGTACTGTGGAATTAAAAGGAATCGGGATTTGAAGTTGAAAATGGTGAACGTAAAAAAGTTTTGAAGTTTTTCCATCAAGTTCTCTGATCAATACATATAATGTCATAATTTATTTTATTAATGTACGAAATTAAGGGAATATATATTGAATGAAATTTGAAACTAATAATGATTTTTTAGATTAAAAAATTTCTTTCGCATCAGGTATTTTTTATCATCTCTTCAGAAATTAAGGCTAGGAGGCGGCGAGATGTATTTTTGTTTACTGTCAAATCCAGAGAGATACTTCTATGACCTGTTTCATTACAAATTCTTAAATCTTGTCCGAAAATAACGTAATAGGGACAATTACACATAATAGTTACGCGAAGCAAAGTAAGTAATTCAAATCATTTTGAATGAAATATTTGTCATAGATCAGTGATCATAGTATCTTGCCACAGGAATGTAGTGATCTAGAGAATAGCAAATATTGCGATCTTATTGCGATTTTTTGCGATTTACCAAAAAGAAAAAGATTAAGCTAACACTAAACATTGAAATAGGTGGGCAAGAAATTGAGATGGTGAAACAATAAACGTATCATGGAGCTGTTTTGGGTCAACCTAGTCAAAGTCGTAGGGACGTAAGGAGAAGAACGGCGCTAGACAAAAAGCCTTTCAAAAGGAGAAGAGAAATGGGCGGGAAAGGGTGAATGGGGATGCTCAATAAAGATATTATGAAAAGACTCAAAGACAAAAGAATTTGATATGGTGGGTTTAACAACTGATCCTTGTGAATTGGAACATATGGCATTGATTTGAATTTAATTTATTATAAATGTAAATCGTAAATATTAAAACTAATTTAGTTAACCATTTTGGTCTTAAACACTCCAAATTTTTATCGTATAAACAAAACAATATTCTATCAGAAAAATTTCTGAAATATCTAAGAAATTTCCATAAGAATGTATACGAGGGCGGTTTTATTAGTACCCGTGTTAGAAATGAAGAAATTATTGTTTCAAAAATATTTTTTTGACAACATAATCCCCTTGTAGGAAAATATACTTTTGTCAACGAACCAGCCATTTTTTAGACCCTTTAAAAATTGAGATTTGTCGAAATCTCCAAAATACACCTTTCTGTCGGCTCGATAACTTACTCGTTTGAGCTAAATATTTTCCCGCGAGCCATTTCTTCATGTTAGGGAATAAGAAAAAGTCACAGTGAGCCAGATCGGGTGAAAACGGGGGTTGCGGCAGCAATTCATAACGTAGTTCATGCAGTTTGGCGGCGACAACTCCGACAGCGATCAGCTTGTTGTCCACCGTGAGCAATCGCGGCACCCATCGGGCCGACACATTTTTCATTTTGCCAGCTTATCATGTGAAATATTAATTGCCGTTCTGGTCGACACACCCACGGCCTCTGCTACTTCGCGCACTTTCGTTCGTCGATCAGCGAGAATCATGGCGTGGACTTTTTGAATGATTTCCTCGGTATAACCACGTCTGCCGGGCGTCCTGTTTGCTCCTCATCAAAAACAGATGTTCGCCCACGTTTAAATTCGTCGAACCAACATCTAACTGTGATCATAGATGGCAAAGTAAAGTGTCCCCATAAACAGCCACCAACATCCAACTTTGCTTTCATCTCCTCGCATTTCTTCCAATCCAAAGACAAAAAGCGAACTACCGAATGATACTGCTCTTTTTCCATCTTAGCGAAAATAATGAAACACGTCTTACACTCGAATGGCTGCCAAATCCAAACTAACCTTTTTTAAATAAGTCTGAAATATGTTTCACCGTCGTTTGATAGATGACAGCACACGATGATAGCATAAAATTCCCCCAGGAACGACTTTAATCGTCTAACATATGTACTTCTTGAACCGCCCTCGTTTTAACTTAATTCAGAGGGCAATCCGAAATATTTTTACCCCCATTCCGAAGCCTTGAAATAATCATATTTACCTGAATGCTAGTACGGTATAATTTAGTGTCTCGCGGGTAAGAACACTGAATTGCAGACACGAGTAGTTCTCCAATAGGTGTTCTTTTGGATTGACAGTGTAAATGTATTTCTCGGAGAACATCCAGGAACTCCATTTCGCGTCCAATCGACTTGAGTACGTAGCAGAATGAGACGATGAATTCCACAAATAAAATAGGGCAGTCTCGCATTCTTAATCTCGGTTCCAGGATGTCAAAAAGTTGACGGTACATTCTCATTCCAAAAAGAACATTCTCACCGTACAATTCATTGAGTACCAAATTAAAAGTCATTTCCAGCACGTTCAGGTTGAACTGAAATTATAAATATTGACCAATGGACTCATTCTTAAATAAATATGGGTGTTAAATTTTGAAAGTTGGAATGTATTTGAAATTAAAAGGATATTGCTCAGATCAATGACAAATACGTAGTATTTGTTACTGATATTTGTATGATTAAGATTAAAATGACCAAGAGAATGCTAGATGTATTTTAGCACAATTTGCTTCACTTTTAAATCGAAAACTAATTGTAATCACCTACTCGTACGTTATCACTTAAGTCGTAATGACTTACTTGGACCATGTTATGATCCGAACTCGAGACAAATAAAATTTTTCTTTGGCAATTATATCCTAATTGTTCCTTATAAACATTCAATTCTTTATAGTTCTTAGAAATTTTCATTGTATTTAATATACACTGAATTTTTCCAATCTTTGAAATATTTATTATAACTTAATATAACCTATTATTTCTTTTCGTTTGTCAACGTTCTTTTGTTGATTAAATTACAATTTCTTTCAACCGCGGGTTTTAAATAATATTAAAAAAAAGTGATTATCACATAAATATAGGTGTAAAATTTTAAACGTTAGCATGAATTTTATTATATTTGGCCAATAATTGATTTTACGTGTTCTTATATTGTTTGTTGCTATCCAAGTTTGTTATATATATATATATATATATATATATATATATGTATATAGTATGTATGTAAACATACCAACAAACATACTTTCGTCGACGTAACACGGAAGTTTTGAATAATAAATTGGACAGCAACAAACAAGATAAGAAAACATAAAAAGATCACTCACACGCTATTCCTTGATCATTTTGACGGAATCAGCTCCGTCTTCATCGGAAGAAATAGACGCAATGATTACTTCTATTTCTTCCGATGAAGACGGAGTTGAATTCCGTCGAAATGATCAAGAAATAATATGTGAGTGTTCTTTCTATGTGTTCTTATATTATATATATTCTGCCCAAGTTTGTTATACATACACATCTATATATATATAACAAACTTGGACAGCAATAAACAATATAAGTACACATAAAAAGAACACTCACATGTTATTATGAGTAATAGGTTGTTACTGATCTTTTGCATGAATAAGATAGAAATGACCAAAAGAAGCCTAGATCTAATTTAACATTATAATTTTTTAAATTTTAATGTCGAAAAAATCACTAACTTGGACTAAAATATGTTAAACTCGCTACAAATGTATAAATATGTTTTCTTGAGAATAGCAGCTCCATTAAACTTTAATTTGGCCATTTCATCAATTCCTTATTGTTAATTATAAAGCATCGAATTCTATAGTTCTTAGGAGTTTGCAATTAATTGAATTTTTTCAGGAAAAATGAATTATTCGAAAAATTTTAATTTAACATATCATTTTGTTTTATTAATTGACGTTCTTTCATTAAATAAATTAACATTTATTTAATTCCTAAAAAATTAAAACAGCGTGATTTTAATAATATTAATGAAATTAATTATCAATGATATCTCAAAAACAAAAGGGATTATCAAATAAAATTCTTTTTCACAAAACGTGTTTTACAATAAATTTTGACTTAAACGTAACTCGTTTTCTTTTAATTGTAATAATACATTATGTAACACACAATATATTAACTCGTTACTAATGACCATTTAAACACAATGAAATTGATATACGAATAATACTTTTTAGAATAAATAGATAACGGAAGACCGGCTAAATCAGATATTAAATATTTTTTAACAATTTTAAAATAACTCAATGCGGATTAAAAACTTAAAATGAGAAGATAAAAAGAATTCAATCAATTTGACAACCAAGGAAACATTTTATGAATTATGTTATAATTATTTTCGTGTTTTGTAGCTTAAATAAAAATCAAAATCATTTGAATTTTATATAATGGTTAATTTCTTTCCAAATGGTGGATGCGAAGAGGGAAAGAATGAAATTGAGCATGGACTTGAAATGTTGGAACTAACGTTTATGATAGAGTGATGGAATCTTCTGTAATCATTTATAGTAAATTAATTGTGTTACCTTTCTCGTTATGTTATCTACAAGTACCTCTGAATCCACATCCATGACCGCAAAGTACTGCTGCGCAAGAAAGGAGAATGCCTCATTCCAATTCCCCGTCTTAGCCAATGAAAAGCCGTAGGCATATCTAATGTATAGCGTTGCTCCCGGGCAGTGGCTGTAATCTCCGCTCTCGGCTTCTTCCTTCAGTTCTTCGATAATCCTCTGGTGTTGACCCCATTTCAAAAGTGACCGAGCAAGCTTCATTTTCATCTTAAGGGTCACAGAGAAATTAGGTTCCCACTTACGAGTGCAGAAGTTCACGGCAAGTTTGTAGCTCTCGTAAGCCTCTTCAAGTTTTCCATCCATGGAGTAGCGATGACCAAGACCTTCGAGTGATTTCAGTGCGTAGTATTAAGGGGCCTAAAATAATGGCACAAATGCGTATATTTCTATTGGATATTGAAAATGCGATAATGATTTTTAGGCATAGGTATGGTGGATGGAATGAAGAAAGACTTTATCTGATTATCCTATGAATGATATGAATTTTTAGAAGTAATTGTTTGTAAATATATTTTGCATTATTAATTTTATATCATGCATATTTTTGTTTTCTGCCAAAAACATTATATAGTTTTATTTGCTATTGCTGTTACTATTTTTTGTATTTTCCCTATCTTTAATTATGTATCTATTAAAATATTTAATTGATTACAAAGCTCCTTGATTCGACTTCATCCTAATATACAATGAAATATTCCTCTTATATTTTTTGTTGCCCGCCAAGTTTGATATACTATATACATATATATCAAACTTGTTTATATATGGTATGTATATATATATATATATATACATATACATACATATATACATATACGTATATATATATACATATATATACACATACACACACATACTTTTACATACACATACAGAAAACTTGATTTAGCTTTGATTTTATAACTTGATCCTTAATAAGAATAAACAACATGGAAATATTGATTATCATAAGCTACGGATATAAAGTTTTGTGATTAAATACAGTGGAAAATAAAATTAAATTAATAAAAAGATGAAACTACGTTAACGTCTTTATTCATATAATATATATCTGCAAAATATTATTATTAAATTAATATTGTTTCAATTAAATTAAGTCATAAAAAATTTGAGCTAATATTGCTTTTTCCTGTCAATTCTTAAAATGTTGGCAAATATAGAATTTGTTCTATTTCAAAACGGGAAAGAACGGCGAGAATATGCCAATTGAAATACACGTGAACATGTTTTCTGAAAATATTCTATTACCTTTTTTAGGCTGAGGGTAAAGGTGACAAAAAATGGGATAAGTAGGTCACTTACCGTGCAGTAATAAACGCAATTGTCACTTTGTGTCACCAAACAATCATCGGAGACGAGTTCAGCCTCCTCCGGATCTAAACAGCGATACTGTTCGTATATATCCCGGAGATCCCTTGTGAAGGAACTTGTGACGTGAACTCTCATACCCAACTCATCCAAAATATCGGCAGGGAAATTCCATGATCCTGTGGCGGCCTGTTCAGGATCCATTGTGTGTGTTATCTACGCCTATCATAGTGTAATGAAATGAGTAGAAAATAAAATATTACTCAGTGAAAAATTAAATATAGATATATATTCCCTGTATTCCCTGTATTGAAGATACATTTCATTCTTCATTTAATTAACATATTCCCTGCGTTAAATATCAAAGTTAACCAAAAGTATTTGATAACCTATTAAATTAATCATATCTCAATAAATAAATCCCATACATAACAAAATAATTTAGCAAAAGATCCAGGAATACAAAGTTGGATTAAATCTATTCCTCTTTAGTTTTATACTGATCCTTTGCTGAGAATATTAATAAATTTCAATATTGTTGAACATTTTTCTATTAATTTAGGAGCTTTAGAATTCTATGGTAAACAGTAACACTCAGATAATAGTTTGTTAAAAGCAAACTGGCTTTTGAAATGTGGGTGTGGAGAAGAATGGAGAAGGTGAAATGGACCGAAAGAAGGAAAACTAATCTAACTAAGTACCTGGTATGGTGGGCGAAGAGAGGGGTTTGTTGGGAGATATTACTATGGAGGCAGGAAAAGTGGATGAAAGGTGTATTAATTAGCAATAGTTGGATGTTGGAGAAGACTGTAATAGAGGGGAGAAGGTAAGGTAAACGAGGAAAAGGGAAGGAACAAGATAGAATTGTCTTAGATATGGGATGAAGGGAGGAAGAAATCACTCAGAGATGAAGAGTAGGATACTTGATATTGTGTGTTGTTAGGAGTAACAAAAGGTTTTATTTATTAGCTGTGTCCATCCAAAACCTATCTTAACCGGTTGATTACCTAATAATAGTAATATAATCTACCAAATGTCTACCACCCCAACATAGAAATTCAAATAGAACTCAATCCATAACTTTTCTCTTCAATTCTTTGCGTCATATCACCTTCAATATTAAAAAACAATGCCTTAATGTGTTTTTAAGAGTATATAGTATATTAACCTTAATTTGCGAACGCTAAATCTCTGAAATATATGTTTATAAGAAAAGAGTAACCAAAGAAACCAAAATAAAAAAAAAATTAATAATTTTAACTATCGTACCATAGGGGACCACTCCGAAGAAAAAAAATAGAAACGCTAAAATATTTTTTTAGTAGCTGTCTCCATTTAAAAACCTAACTTAACTGGTACGGTGGATTACCTAATAATAAAAGCAAACTACTCTTTGTGCCACAAAATTACACCAATGAATGAAAGATACACGAATATTAAGAAATGACTATAACCAGTTAAGTTACAAACCTAAAAGAAACAAGTGCTAGCAATTCGATGCTTCACTTACCCCTTTTAACTCGATCTTGCCATTAATGAACGACGGAGAGCTGCGAGATATGGGACAGAAGACAATGAAGGGAAATGCAATCACTGCCAACCACGTTCGCTGTGGAGCTCTTGGGCGACCACTCTCTTCAAGACTGAGTGATTCAGTCGCCTTAGGTTACGATCTCAACGCCATCGCTCGAAGGAATCAATGAACCATATCCTCCACTCGTTGCGTCTAACACTTGGTACCACTGGCTTCGTAATCTGCGGCGAAACTGTCCATTAGAAAACTTATGGGACAATGGCACCTAAAAAAACATTGTATTAGTATTGTGATAGTATATTAAAAGTCTACGCATTAATTTTTTTATGAATAATGATGTTTTAACCATTTAATTTTCAATGATTAATTTTTAAAAAGTGGCTTTATGTTGGATCCCTTTTTTACAAGTTGCTTTCAAAACAGATTAGTTTGAAAATATTAGGTGAAATTTATTGTTTCATGTCTGAAACTTATCTTCTCCCATTGTCTCATTACAGATCATGAGATACTCCCGAAGTCATCTGCAAAACACGCGTTAATATATCCTAACGAGGTGATTGTCTTTAAGAATTTAAAAAGTTATCACCTCAAAGAAGGAAGGAGTCCTACTAAAGTGTATGGAGCCCTGAGCTCTTTGTAAAAACTACTATGAACAGAAATATGTTATTCTGGAACCAGGTTAAAAATAACTAAAGAAGAGTTTTGTCTTTCATTTATGTAATTTAAACACGCCGCCGACTTGTACGTAACCACTGAAATTGATTTTTTTCTCAGTACATAATTTAATTCCATTATTAGGAGTGCCTTATAATAAAAAAACTATCTTTCCTCTACTCAACAAAAAAGTGAAAAAATAGTTTATACTCTACTATGCATATTGATATAATTTTATTGTATGTCCTCTTAATATTGTTTACAAGAACAACTAATTTTACAGTTAGTCCTACATTTTTATTTATTTTTCTTTTACTGCTGTGGTAAAAAACATGTTGTTTTGGTTTATAATTTATTCATTAACATTCTCCATACATATACACTATTATTTGTTGGGACATTCATTCAGTAGAAAAAACTGTTTCTGGATAATTTTACATCCTTTGTCAATACAAATTCCTTACGTATCATGAAGATTAAAACGTTATTATATTTTCCTTTTAAATGAAAATATTCGCAAAAAAATTAAATATAATTACATCAATAATTACTTATTACTTACAATTACTTAATATACCTATACCTAATACACTTGCCTAATGAGAATAATAAAATTGGTCCTACATTTTTATTTATTTTTCTCTCATGTCTGTAAAACCACGTGGTTTTTGTTTGTAAATTATTCAATGACATTCTCATTACGTTAATTAATTATTAAATTGAAAATTATTACTACAATATTTTTTGTTGGGGCATTCATTCATTAGAAACAACTATTTCTGGATAACTTTATATCCTTTGTCAATACATGTTCTATTTCGAAATTTTTAACGTTATTATACTATCCTTTTAAATGACAACATTCACACAAGGGATAAAATATAATAAAAAAACTTATGAGAATAATATAATTGGTTTTTTTAAAAACTAGCTCCTTATATGCATACGATGATGCTGATTTAGTAATATCATAACATTAAGGATTTTTATTTGTTGTTAAACCTTTTTTGAGTGTCTTATGACATAAAAACTTGATAAGACTGAAAGAAATTCAGATTAATTTATTACCAAATGACAAAAGGCAAAAGATTTGGACAATTCGTCATAGCGATACGATCGTGTAATAAACATTAAGGTTACTAACAATTTTTCATTTTGTGACACCCTGGACAAGAAATATTTAAAGAAATATATTGCAAAGAATATTCAAATTGTATAATCATTTTTGATTTTATTATTTAACAGCACATAAAAAGCGTTACATTCACGTTTATTCATTTTCTAATGAACAAATAAAAATTGACAAATTTTAAACAAAGAAAATTTGAATATTAATTTTCAAAACTATAACAACTTAACTTTTTACTAAGCGGCTCTTTAGATTAAAAATTATTAAATTACCTTAAGCATTGACTGAACTGACTTCAACGCAACAATTTTAAATATTTTACATGGACCATACTACCTGTGGCTCCCTGTGACTTCTTTCTGTTCAATCGAGTTAAAAAACCATTACGGCGAACGCGTTTTAGCAGCCGAGAGGAAGTAATGGAAAAATCGCAGGAAGCACTGATGGACATACCGAAAACCGACCGTAACTTTTACAAATGTCAAGTTATGACACTAAGATTTAAAGGGAATATCAACAACAGATGTACCAATTTAACAAAAAAAAACAGAACTCAAATCGGAACGATGGGAGCGCCACACGGTGGTTATTCCGGGAACTTTTTGATCAAGGTAGTATTTCTACATTTGTAATGAAGTACACATATTGGAATTATAGTACATTTTGGAATGTGCCGCATTCTAAAGAGGAGAGAAAGCTTGGAAAGTAGATATTAGAGAAGAGGCGGGGAACCAAAATTTTATTGTGATAAATGACCACAAATTCAAGGTAAAATGCCGGGCATGAAGAAAGAATAAAAATTTTCTAAATAAAATAATTTTTGATTGGAACACCTTGCCTGAAAAAATATTCGAGCCCTTCCTTCATACAGAGTGCATACTTTTAAGAAAAGATGTATGTAGTAGTATTTAGGGGAGGCGACCGACAGCTGAGGTCATTTGCGCCATTGGGGATGGACAGGAAAGGATGAAGGGTGTAGAGAAACCCGGCGTCAGCATTAGCCTACTCTTTACGAAAGGCGCCAAGGGGTCTGCAGCCTAATGTCCCATCCGACGGACGGCGTACTTACACAAAGTGCCCTCCACAAAGCATCTCAAGTAGGGATCGAGATACCTTTGAAAAATATTCAACACCGCCGAGATTTGAACCCGGGCCCTCAAGGAGGGAAGCCAGTACGTTAGCCCCCGCACCATCTCGATACCAGTAAGGAATATATGTAATAATTTGATTGATGTGTGGTGTATTGTATTATATGTAACAGCTTCATTTTTAAAAATTTACCTGTTTTCTTCTTGCTGATTGATTGTTGCTATAGAAATGAAGATTATTTTGTTTTGTTAAAGAGATTTGTTTCGAAGTTCCCTTTAAGTGTAGTTTTGTTTAATGATTGATTTTAACTAATATATTTGGGGATTACTTGGAACTTGTGTGCCACCTGACACTGTCTCCCAGCATATGTTGATTTTAATAAAATAAATAAATAAATATTAGTCACAGAAGTTTTAAAATCAAATCCATTATTTCATTAAATATATAGACAGATTTATATTAACGAGTTTGGAGGATGCATGCGAATTAATAACCAATAATTTTGGAGGTATTAACGGTTAAATGATATTAATATTCTTTTAATCCGAAATATATTCATGTGTATAATCGCTGAGTTTCGGAGATGTGCTCTTTGCGCAACACTTCACCAATTCGGTGAGGAATTGCGCAGGGAGATTGTTTCCTGATTCTCACGCAAGAAGGCGCTGGGGACCCTTCCCTTTGGAACGGGAACGAAGACTCCAATAACACGCAGCGCTGTCTTCGAGAATGTTCCAAGAAGAAGAGTAAACTCAAAAGCTTCTCTGGACCTAGTTAGAACAGTTTATTTAGGTCACAAAACGCAGTGGTTGAATTCCCGTTCTTCGACTTCGTCATCCCTGTTCCTGGATTTTTCTGAGTTGGGTGAAAAGAAGCCGAAGATTTTAGCAAAGGTATTTATTCTTTAAAAAAACCTTACATAATATTTACGCATTATAGTATTTTTTAAAACTTTTTAAGATTTTTTTAGCATTTTCTATTAGTGGGCGCAGAAAATAATATTATGAAAGTTTTAATATAGCCAAAAAAGGGTATAGTTTACGCCACTGAATACGAGTTCATCAAATTTAGAAGTTTTTTCCCCTATATTCTCCATACACTGTATTTGTTAAAGTATTAGCCTCTCTTTGAAAAAATAAATTTACTTTTTATCCGTTCCTGTTCAAAGGCCAAAAATATTTAATGTTTCCAATTTTTTCTATGTCTCCCGTATTAAATATTCTGGAAAACTCAACTTTTCTCCATGAACTTCAAATATGAACAGTAGAATTGCTTTTGAGAAGCCAGTACTGTCCTTTGTACTTTTTTTAAACACCAAAGTACATTATCATATGCCTACGTTCCGATATTAACCCGAAAATCATAAATCAACAACTCTAGCAAGGCAATTAAACACTTGTTACATTTCATACAGCATTGAAAAGGTTAAAAAAATGTTTATTAACAATTTATTCCTGTATCATTCAGTTAATAATTATCTATTTCTCAAATAAATATTCCTTTTCTCATTAAGGAGAATTACTTAAAATTTTAAAGACTCAAAATAGCAATGATTTTCTGAAGCCGTCATAAAATAGATTTGATAAAGTTACTCCTAAGATTACAATAATTGAATAAGTGCTCAATTAATTATTTACATGTAGCACAGATGGAAACGCTGTTATACATGTAATTAATAATTTATTAATGTAGTATTGTATTTTTATAAAATTTCCAAAGAGCATTTTTGTGAATAAACTCCGACGAAATTTATTTCTGGTTTGTATGTGGTCCATTTTAATTACAGGAACAACTTTAGTATATTTGCGTCACAACGAAAGGAAAGATGATAAAACAGCCCTTGGACTTGACCAGTAAGAGATTGGACACCTTGGAGACCCTCATTGACAAACTGTTTCCATCGCAGACAGTCATCTCTAGTGACGTGTCCTTGCATCGTAGAGGTCAATTCTCTCAGTCACCACCCTCATCAAAAAGTTCTGTCAGCAACTCAAGTCGAAGCTATCATCCTACAGCAATGAATCCGAAAAATGAGTTTTGTTCCAGCTTTTATGGATCTGTGGACTATAAATCACTGGTAGTTGAATTTTAATTACCTTAATTGTATTAGAAACAGTATTTACATAGTTTAATAAAACAATGACTGCTTGCCAAGAGGGCCATTTTATAAGACCGCCAAAGTCGTAGTTCTATAGGTAATTATGTCTTAATATTTCTTCTTATAAATATTTTCTTGTTAGTCTTTTTGATATTATATTTTTCTACCAGTAGTTTATTTTTATTTTACTTGTTTTTTAAGTCTTCTTTTGTTCCTACCTTCTTTTTAGTATTACGTTGGGGCTACCAGCCTGAGCGTGCTCAGGCGGGTATTTATTTGCTTTTCTATACTTTATTTGCCCCATTGCCTTTATTATTGGCTATTTTTAATGTTTATTGTTCAGTTAGTACTTTAAATATCTTTATGTTTTTCGGCGCTATTACTGATAGTTTTTTGTGTGCTTGTGTATTTATCTTTAAATCTTGCTATTTTGATTTGACCTATGTTTGTTTTTCATCTTTGACTGCCTAAGGCTCATATTGAGCCCCCTATTGCTGGTTCCAAAATTTTACCTGGAGTTCTTTTGAAGTTGGGCGGGCTACGGCCTTATTCGTGTTTTTCCCTTAATTTATTTTTAGAAGCATCTTTTAATGATAATAAAATACAATAATCCTTAAAAAAATATTTTTCTATTGCGATTTCCACTAATTTTCAAGTCAATAATGTTGGTTGTTATTTCTCTCTCTAATGTTTAAAGTTTCCACAATGGTAAGCTTGGAACATAATCATCATTTTATTAATAATGTTTCTTGGTAGTAACTTTGATATTTTTATGATTAAAAAATGTTTGATAACTATGTTATGGTTGTAATAATGCCAGATATTTGCCTTCACCAACAGATAATGTTTTCTCGCAATCTCTAACCGATATTTCTACCATCTTGACACTAAACTTATTTTCCTCTCTATAAAGACTGTACGAGTCCCTTGCTTCAAACATTTTATTTTTTGATAATTCCGCATATATTCTAATTCTTATTGCAAGTTCTAGAGTTATTCAATTCCACTGAACAATTTTTGAAGATTTTTGATTTTTCTTCAAATTATAATTAAAAAAGAGAAGATGTTTATCTGCTGAATGATTCAATCCTTTACCTATATAAATTGTGATCAGGTTGAATATTTAAGCGTTTACTGTTTGTAAAAAAATAGTAACTTATAAAGAATAAACTATGAGAAGTTTCCATATTGTTTTGAAATTTTAACGTCAAGTCATCCAAATGTATATTTTTGTTCAAATTTAAGGACAGAGGATATGCGACACACTTTTTAAAATTTAAAATGAAACTAAGATTCCATCTTTTATAATCAATCCAACAATTTTAGAGTGTAAAAATTATTCGCCTTAACCGGGATTCGAACCCGGGTCCCTCAAATATCCGGTCGAGAACTACAACCAGTTAAGCTATCGAGGTGTGCTCTTTGCCTATTTATCAAGGTTTAAACCACCTAGTTGTTTATAAGTTGGTTTTTAACCTCGTGGACTGTGGCGCGTCCTGTACGACTACGAATTCCTGTGACATTTTATGCACGGTATTTCGTCATAAGATCTTGTACCTTTAAATCCTCCAAAATTTCAGGGTTTTACAGGACGCATCAATATCTTAACTTGCTAAAGCACTCGACCGGATATTGAACAGGATCCGGGTTCGAATCCCTGTGAAGGCGAATGATTTTTAAACCCTGAAATTGTTGCATAGAAATCCATATTAGCGGATGACTCCGTTAAAAGTTACTGTTGCGGCATCTCACGCAGTTCCTTTGGAATTTGTCAAAGGTATGTTGTTTAGAAGATGGCTAATTTGAGTGAGGTACCTCGAGCACAACTACGAATACCTGTGACATTGTATGTGCGGTATTTCGTCACAAAATCTTGTTCATTTAAAAAGCCCCCTAAATATCAGAGTTTAAAAGGACGCCTCGATGGCTTAATTGGCTAAAATATTCGACCGGACATTGAGTGATCCGGGTACGAATCCCGGTCAAGGTAATAGAATTTTACACTCTGAAATTAATGCATTGAAATGCACATTAGCGTATGACTCCATTTAAGTTATTGTTTCCTGAAGTTTCTTCGGAATTTGATCCACAGTTTTATTTATTTGGTACTGCGATGTTCTGGGTATTACATTTGTAAAAAAGATAATGTTTTTTTTATATTTATGTTCTAGGAAACGACTCGAGTGACATATTCCATTATGAATATGCTGAGAAGCCATCTTGACCAGGGAGACTATGACTTAGCAACGGACACAGCCATAAAACTAATGGACAGACTTAAACCGTGCTTGCAAAGGGATGACTACCCTCCTGAGGTCATTGATATTGTGTCTTCAATCACCAGTCAACTCCTCATCAAAGGCCACAAACAGCAAGCTATCAAGTTGTACAGCAAAGCACACGAAATTAACTCATCGATAGATTGTATCGATGCATATTTTCTCCTTTTTGCCATAGGATCAAGCTTCCCATTGACTTCAGCGCATTTTACATCTTCTATAGATGCAATCTGTCACGTTCACATTCTGCTGTTACGCAAGGCCTACAAGGGTGAAATAATTAATTTAAGAAAGTTAAAGGTTACTGCTAAGTTGATTTATATCAATGGGGAGACGGAGAAAGCTGTGGACGTACTCATGGATACTTTCAACAGAATTTCTCAATTTCACACTTTTGAAAACCCTTATCTTAAATATTTTACAAGGCTCTTAAACGATAGACTGTGGGGTCAGAAGTAAATGACATATAATTGATGTAATAATCATAGTCAAAATAATGTAATGAGTTTAAATCATTTGATCGATGTTACACATTGCAAAAACATGAATTCAATACATATATCTTAAGACAGTCATGTGTAAAGTAGATGTTGGGTTAACAGTAGTAGGGATATTTCCAAATTTCTTTAAATGTATATTGTAACGTGGATAATGTTTTATGAAAACATATATTTTAATTGAATTATTTTAAAATATTAATACCATTGATGTCCACATGAGAATCAAAGTCCTTGAATAGCATCATATTTTTGTGCACTAATGGTTTTTGTAAGTTTCCGGCGTAACTTTGTGGCATCGACCTATATTGGAAATGCTTAAATAATAGCTGTTTGATTCCACAAAAAAAATTATTACCATAAGGTCCGGGTTTCGTTGCTTAAGAAGCATCTTAACAAGACGTTGAACATCCAAACCAAGATCGTATTGCATTAAATATTCTGTTTAATCTATTTATTTACTTCCAATATTAGTTATTCTACCGTTTAGAATTTCTTGGGGCACAGAGTATAAAAAAGGAAAACCTTTTAACGTATTTTATAAATGAATTTCATTCTATTGTATTTTCGTCCTATATTTTTAGATGTTTTACCAATTTATGTATCACAGAAATCATAAAATATACACGAAACATAAATGAATAATATTTCTTTTAATTTTCTCTATTACACATTAGGTTTATTGGTTATTTTTCACTTGGTGATACTTCAAGTAAGACTCATTTTCAAAAATTCAAAGAATACTCATATTCTCTTATAAAGTTTTGTTTCTTATTATTAGAGCATGTAAAAAACAAAAAAAAACCTTTTTTGTTCTCTCTAAGAAATGACGAAAAATAATTTATCAATCATAAAAAAAATTTTTATGATTAATTTTTAAACACCAACAAATTTCTTTTTAAATAGTCAAAATATATTTATAAAAAATTAAACATAACTGACTTAGTTGTTTATGTAGGTAAAAATAAATGTGTAAAAAAGGTAACCATAGCAGTGCTGCTACTAGGCAAGGCCTACATGGATGAAATGAAGGGTAATAGCAAGGCATGTGGCTTACATATTTCCCAATAATTTAAAATCTGCCTGCAAATATTATAATAATATTAATTTAATTTAACTATTAGTGTATTCTAAATTAAAAGAAAAACATTTTAATTAAAAAGATTTTGAATCCTATTATTAATTTAAATATTAATACGTTACACAAAGGGAAATAAAAAATTTAAATAAGATATATTTATACGAATTATTGTTTCGGAAAACAAAATATTTTTATTGATATATGAAGAGGAAAAAGGTGAAAATTATGTTAAAATAGAAATCATATTGTTTTTCGATAGTCTATATATCTAACCATATATATTTACAATAAGTATATATGTAAATATGTGTATATTATATAAATGTATATTAGCAAAGTTCCTATATATTTTCCCTAAATCAATTTCCTTGTGGGTGAACATTTGTTCGCCATGTGGCGGGATTTTGTGTTTGAATAAGCGTGTATATATACATATAGTATATTTATTTATTTATTAATATACACATATAGGGATATATTATAAATGTAAGCATAGAAATATTATCAAATTTGATATATTTTAAAGCACATATATTCGCCTTATAATGTTTTACTTTTTAGATATTTTATATACATATTTATTTTATATTTATGTATTTATATATAAACACATACATTCAAACACGAAATCCCGCCAAACGGCGAACAAATACTCATAATTAGAAACAGATATAAGGAAAAGGGATAGGAACACACACACATAGACACACACACATGTATATATATATAAATATACATATATATATATATATATATATATATATATATATATATATATATATATATATATATGTGTGTGTGTGTGTGTGTGTGTGTGTGTGTTTGTATGTGTGTGTATATATACTTTAAAATGTTACTCATTTGATAATATTCCTTCCATACTAATACAAAGAATATATTTTTAAAAACTAAAAGAAACTGAACATAAAAAATAAATTTTTCAAGACGCAATGTCTCCCTTCCTTTTTATCTCGGTCCGTGACCGAGATAAAAAGGACGTGTCTGCGGTGAGATCATTTCCACACGCCCGCCGAGTGCCATGAGGGTGATGTCATCCGGGTGGAACCCATTCAGTGGAGAGGCCCCTCGGTTGAAGGGAAAAAGTGGAATGGGCGGTAGTGTGGTGTTAGTGCCTAGCCATGGAGATGACATCATGCGAAAGGAAGAAGGGCAGAGCTTTTATGCCTCTCGAAATTGCCGTCACTAACTTGAATGTACATTCACGTTAGGGGATCCGCTAACAAAACCATGGAAAATAATTCTGGACCAAGTTAATTTGTTCAAATTATAAAGTTAATGCTTTTATGCATTTGATACATTGTATATCATAAACATTTTGCGAACTCTAACGCAGTATGCCTAAAATATTCCTTGACTTTTTTTTATTTTAACCCAATAATATCTAAAACAACTCAATTATCAATAAGGATACTATAATTATTACATCTGTATCTATGCATATATTAATATATATTAGATTAGAACATTGAAAAGAAAGATATGTACAAAACATTTGAACAATATTTATGTACATATAAATTAATAATTAACTAAATAAAAAATCGAATAAATAAATATAAAAAGGTTTATTTATTACATATATATTTATATGTGTATATGTTTATATTATATATATATTTATATATTTATTTATATATACTAATTTTATG
The DNA here is from genome assembly GCF_022747635.1 of Hetaerina americana. Lineage (NCBI taxonomy): Eukaryota > Metazoa > Arthropoda > Insecta > Odonata > Calopterygidae > Hetaerina > Hetaerina americana. Next base: position 2,184,686 of record NW_027287041.1, on the reverse strand, counting down.
TATATATATAATTATATATGTATATAAATATATATATATATTTATATAGATATGTCGTCTTCTCTCTCTCTCTCTCTCTCTCTCTCTCTCTCTATATATATATATATATATATATATATATATATATATATATATATATATATATATATATATATATATATATATATATATATATATATATATATATATATATATAGAAGACGACAGCCGAGCTGTCGAAACGTCAAATAACATATTGTGTGTGTCCTTTCTATGTGCCTCTATATTCTACAAATCCACATCCGTGATTTTATATATTTGTGCGTCACCGAAGAGCGTTCCATTTCGAAGATATATATATGTATATATATATGTATATATATATATATATATATTTATTTATTTATTGACTAGATGATCCCGGGTCGATTCCCGGCAGAGAAACTTTGGGTACCTTGAGCTCCCCTCATGCCCTGTGATTTTAGGTACCTGATGCTCCTGGGAAACCATAAATGGCATCGGGAAAGGAACTGCCACCGCTAACCTGATGTGTGAATTTCACACGCCGTAAAGGGCTTAGTACTGGGTGAACTCTACCATCACCTACCAAACCGACCTTCGGGTTCATTACTGTGTTCATGGTATTTATAATTATTTATACATATATATAAATTTATAATATATATTTATTTAATTGTTGACATCTGTTTCGCTCAACCTTTGTCATCAGGTTCTGGTGAAGGTCGAGCCGTCACCAGTATACGTATATACCAACATATACCCGTATACATAGATACATATATATGGTAGACACCATATATATGTATCTATGTGTGTGCATATATATATATATATATATATATATATATATATATATATTTGTGTGTTAAATATATGAATATATACAAACACATAAGCTTTTCTTATATACATGAAAAATATTTAAGTTTTTACCTAATTATATGCTAATAAATGAACTTTAATTTCATTCTTAATCACGTAGGAGAACATTGTGTGTTAATTGCAATTTTCAGCTCGTATTCTTTCATAACCATAAACCATGCCACCTTCTTTTTAATATTCCTCTCGAAGGATGCTTGGGTTTCCGGAGGCAGGCGTACGGAGGAACGTGACTTCCTTCCGCAGGGAGGTGTTTAGTGGAAGTGTTACTGTTTCGCAAGGAGGGAGGAATTCGGTTAAAATGGACAAGCTCCGGCGACACGCAAGTGGAGACAAACGAGTCAAGAAGCCACTTAGACAGTTAAAATATTTACAGTAGATTTTCCTAGGAATTATTCAGTCGTTTTTCTTTCGGTTAATGTTATTTGTGTGCATTTTGTGCGCCTCAATTTTGAAAACCTAGATTTAGTATATCCATTATTATTTATTTATACTTTGATATTACATATTATTAGATAAATGTTACCTTCCCTCATTATCTTGCAAATAAATGTATACGTCAATACAATTATTTACTTGGTCTAATTGACGAGGTATGTTCAGAAAGTGTCGCGAATTTTGAATTTTTGCGGGTTACGTAGATTTGATTTTCATTTCTTTTGTGGCGTTATGTTGGTATTTATGTCTCTCACTTTTTCGGTATAGTTCGGTCATTTTGAATGTTAAGTTAATTGTTAATTGCTGTTTTGTTTGGACGTCAACAAGAAGCGTCCTGCCTCTTCATTAGCTTAGACTGTATCAACGGTTTTGCTTTAAAGTTTAGCGTTGCCTCCACATATTTAAATTGATTTGATCCCACAACGACCAATAGGAACGCCGAGGGAAGTTTCTTTGCATTACTTTCAGAGCGTACCATGTAATGTTACCAAATTTTCAACTGAGTAGAAGTCTGCGAATGCTGGGTATAAGCATTCGATTTTCTGCCTTATATGGTAGTATTTTCAATGCTAACTTGCGCTTCTAGTGGTTAAATTCTTAACAATATGATCATTAACTGGGTGTCTGATAATGGAACAACAAATTCATTTTTTTAATCCCCTTTTTTACATGGATATAGATTATTTACATGGATCCAGCCGTAAAAACCTTTAGGATGTTAATTTTATTGGAGTTAAACCTTTTTGAATGCTCCCTAATCGCCACCTAGTCTATGGATACCATTGTTGAATCAGGTCCTTCCTTCATTGATCCTCAATGCTCAGAAAACCTACGAGCATCTTTTATTATTATTTAAGAATTTCGTTGCAATTAGGTGATATTCCTGTTGACAACGGTCAAGTTTGGTGAAAGATAACTCTAACTACGAAAAATACATGCATACACGCACTAGAAAACAGATAGGAGAAAAAATATTCTTACACACAATGACAATGGCACATACAAAAAACTTCCATATCACATACAATATACCATCCACATCACATATAAACAATATTTTCATATCTACGATGAAGTTTATTACCCCGGTGGCTGCTTTATATTTATACGTAAAACTTCTAAATTTGGATGGAAAGGGCTCAAACAAACCTCCGGGCAGCTGGTTCCATTAAAACAATAGTTCATTTAAAAAAAGCATTTTTTCTCATTCGTTTTTTGCGTCCTCGTGCGAACTCATATTTTGAAACTATGGTCGTTTTTTCCCTTTTAAAGTTAGGCTTTTCTATCTCTCTTCTTAATGTTAAAACTATTAAGAGTGAACCTACTATTTTCAAAGTATTTGAATTAAACACTCATACACTAGGGTTAATACAATGACTTTATTTGAAAAAGGGTAACAATGGAAAGCCCTTCTAATGATGTATATAAAACTGAAGCAGGATTTACATGATAAACTCTACATCCGTTCTTTGTCAGGACAAAGAGCAAGGACATGTCGACCACTTCTGTGGTCATCTCTTTCTACAAATCTTCCCACGCTTCCTCTTTTTAAACAATTCTATGCATCGCGCCTGATCATGCTGTCTACTTTGAGCTACTGTCCCTTCAACATCTATTCCAAGGGTTTCAAGGACGTAAGTAGGCGTTTTTTGCCACTGTGAAGGATTTTTTTTAACGGATTGGTTGACGTCACTTCATAACACGCGTAATTCAGCAAGCGGATGTGTGTAGGTGTTATTTCGTGATCAATCCTACAGGAAATGATTGTGCAAGTGGATACGCATTTAGCCAATCAGGGCGCAGCTGAGCAGAACAGAGAGGGGTATATAAGTCGCGCACTGGCTTGCTAAAATCACTTCTGCCTTGAAGTCCCGGACTGGCAAGCCCCCATCTTGTCCCAAGATGTCGAACGACGGCTAAGTACGTCCAGAAAGATTTATCGTCCATTGCAACTCATCGGTTAACCAACATAAGGTATTTATTGACATGTGTTCACACTTCTTAACGTTGACATAACAGCTAACATAATTGTCATTCGTCTGAATTGTATGAAGACATGGTTATGTGAGTTATTGTTGTGACTGCGTATTTACTAAGTTAAGAGATACCTACTTATGGCATTTAAAATAATAAACACATTTCGGATCAGTAGTTTTTCTATGAATACTTCCTTTGGTTTGGAAATCCTTGAATATGAGTAACGTTATATAATGATAATTATATGCACTTACTTTTTTTAAGAGACCCATTTCCATTTTTTAACCCATCCAAAAAATAGAATTTGTCGAACCCTCTCCAAAATACGCCTCTGTCTCGGCGATAACTTCCTCACTTGAGCGAATTTTTTCTGAAAGTCATTCATTCACGTTAGCGGATAAGAAAAAGTCGCAGGGAGCCAGATAGGGTGAATGCGGGGAGCAATTCAATACGTAGTTCATATAGTTTGGCGGTGACAACTCCGGGATCAGCTTGTTGTCCACAGTGAGCAATAGCGGCATCCATCGGGCCGAAATTTTTTTATTTTGCCGATCTATTCATGTTAAAATATTAATTGCCATTCCGGTTGACACACCCACGGCCTCTGCTACTTTCGTTCGTCGATCAGCGAGAATCATGGCGTGGTCTTTTTGAATGATTTCCTTGGTAACCATGTCTGCCATCTGGCGTCCTGGTCGCCCCTCATCAAAACCAGATGTTCGCCCACGTTTAAATTAGTTGAACCAATACCTGACTTTGGTCATAGATGGTGTGAAGCGTCCCCATAAACAGCATCTAACTGTGCTTTCATCTCCTCGCATTTCTTCCCATCCAAAAACACAAAAAGCGAATTACCGAAAGATACTGGTCTTTTTCCATCTTAGGGAAAATCGCGAAAAACACGTCTTACACTCGAATGGCTGACAAATCCAAACTAAACTTTATTTAAACGCCACTTTTTGTCAAACGCGGGTACTTATTGAACCGCCCTCGTATTCCAATATTGATTCGCAAGTATTATTTCAGATTTAAGTGAGCAACGCGTTATTTTCCTGCACTCATCTACACATATTTCATAAAGCAACAAATTCGCAGGAGGATATTACTGAACCATTCAAAATTTAGTCTCACTTTTTTAAAATTTTAGTTATTCTTTATCAAAAATGTATATGGTCATAGATATTTGTATAACTGCAATTCTTTTCATTTCCTTTTTTTTTCAAATTTACGTTGAAGTTGTCACACATAAAGCAATAAATGTATATAATAATCATAAGAATGGATTTTAGTGTATGGAACGGGAGATATTTCTTTATTGTAAATGAATAAAAATGTCTCTAAATCAAGAAAATTAGAGCCATCCATTTAAGGAATTCATTAAAAATAAAATTATTTACCATCTGTAATTAAAAAATGGTATTTTTTATATCAATTCTTCAAGGTTACCCTTATTATAAACCAATAAACACATGGCGTATTCCTAATTATTAAAATAAATGGTCACAGCAAGTATAGAATAGTTAATAAAATTTGTAAACCGAAATGATTCACTCTTATGCCCATTACTATATCTGTTTCATATTAACTCTTTCAGTGACCCTTACACACCATGCTGAATTCACCGAATAACATAGGAGCAAAGTCTGTCTATGATTGGGTGTCGGCTTAGGGAGGCTCAAAGCTGCTATAAGCTTGTGAATTTGTGATTTGTTTAATCCTTCCCAAGGCTGTAGTAGAGGGAATTTCAGAAGGAGATGGACAGCGTATAAATGAGAATACGTTCGTTCGACGAATGGTTTTCGCGACGAAAAGTGAAAGCGATTCGGAATTTCTTCACCCATGCTAATGAGGGTGACCAGGCAATGCATACAAAGCATATCTACTCGTGTCGACGTCCGTTCAAGAAACATATCATTTGAAGCAAATCCATAGCTGTCCGTATCTTACACCGGAAAAATGGACACTGAAAAACAGGTGGGAAAAGGGTCCGATTATTTTTCATCTTGATAGACCCTATAACTTAACCGTTTAAATAATATTTTAGTACTTCAAATTTTTATGGTCCTACTCACCTCAATCTATCATTAAAACTATTATTTTGTTACAATTGGCACATTATAAAATTGAGAGTATAGTATTATTTATGTAATATTATAATAATGAACCTATACAATTTAAATTTCCACTGTGAAAAATATTCTTAGAAACTATTTCAAATGAATTTGACAGAAAACATCTGTTCAAATTATGTTTTATTTCTATAACGTTTTCTGAACCTGCTGAACTAAATCTAGTCTTAAAATTATTATTTTTGTTCACCATTAACCTATTAAAACATTTGCTTAAAATAATATTTTAATTCTTCAAATTTTACTGAAACTACTAACCTAAATTTACTGATAATTTAATAAAATTATTTGTCTTTCACAATTAAATGAATATTATAATAACATTCGTTTTAAAATGTAAAAGTTCTTTAAAAAATTGCTACTAAATAAACCTTTATGAAAAAGAATATTAGCTTCATTCATGTTACGTTTATGAAATTATTACTATTTAATCATTATGTAATCTATCGGTTAAGGTAGGTTTTTGGATGGACATAATTACTAGTTAAATAATTTGTGACCCCTAGCAAAACACAATATCCTTACTCTACATCAAATTCCCTCTTCAGCTCTGAGTACTTTCTTCCTCCCTTCATCCCGTCCAACATCCGTATTCCTTGTTCCTTCCCTTTCCTCATCTGCCATTAACATTCTCCCCTCAATTGCAGTCTTCAACATCCCGCTACCGATCAATACCCCCTTCATCCACTTTTCATCTGCCTCCTTAGTAATATCACCCAACCAAACCCCTCTCTTCGCCCACCATACCAAGTACTTCCTCGTTTGTTTACTTCTCTGTCCATTTCACCTTCTCCATTCTTCTCCACACCAACATTTCAAAAGCCTCCAGTCTATGTCTATCCTCCTGCTTCAATGACCACGTTTCCGCGCCGTACATAGCTACGCTCCATATCAAAGTTTTTACGAGTCTTTTCTTAATATCCTTGCTCAACGTCCCCGTCATCAACTCCCTCCTCCTTAAGTGAAAGCCTCGTTGCCTAATTGCGCAATTCTTCTCCTTACGTCCCTGCTACTTTGATACCATCTTTGGTTAAAAACACTTCCGAGATACGTAAACTCTTGTACCTGCTCTCGTTTTTGCCCTCCTATTTTAATGTTTAGCTTAGCCTTTTTCTTTCTGGGGAATCGCATAACCTTTGTTTTATTAATATGTTTATGAAATATTAACATAAATTTAATTAAACAAAAAAAGGATCCATATATCAGCGTCCTATATCATTAAAACTATTTTTGTTGAATATACGCTTTATTTGGTTATCTGCTTTTGAAAATTAGGAAATAGAAAAATAAAAAATTATTTTCTCTTTAGCGTAAACCGGTTTTATTTCCGCATAAAAGGTTTTGATCTTATAACTGTTGTCTCATATGTTTTGTGCTACTTTAAGTTACAACAATGGTAACATATATAATTAAAAAAAGTTTCCTCTAGTATTACTGTAGAATTAATAAATATATTTTCTCTTTTTATTTATCAGGAAATACCGGAATGTATCTCACATCAGAACCTTATTTGAGATAAGACCAGTTCCTCTACACCTTTGTGAAAATTACACCTTCTTTCGTCCTTAATACAACGTCTTCTAGATAGGAATTGTGAACAAGAGAGCTTCAAATCGTCCTCTTCCCAACATTTCCCACCTTGCCAAATTATCAAGCATTTGCCTTAGTACATTTGTGTTCGTTTGAAGAATAGATGTTCTTTATTCATTTGTAAATGATGTCTCCTATCTATGTATTATAACCATATCCCATGTATCGTCAGTTATTCAGACAATGTCCTAATCTACGCTATTTAAATGAAAATATTCCCATTTCATTTAAATCTACACAATTATCTCAATAGTTCTTAAAATTTAGAATTTAGGAAATATACCGTGTGGATGGAAAATACTCTTTCTCAATTATCAGTGTCCATATGTCCCTTGTAAGACTGTGACAGGAATGGCACAGCTTCAAATGAAATACGTTCTAGTGGGTATTTTAACCCCTGTAGGCGTGCTTGACGCGCATTGCCTTGTCACCTTCATTAGCATGGGTGGAGAAATTCAGGATCGCGTACACTTTCTGCTACGGGAGCAACTTAATTGAACCGTCCTATTATCACTTCTACCACTTTCATCTTCTACTTGAGTTCCCATGTTTTATTCAAAAAAGGATAACCCAGGGTTATCAACAAAATTGAGCTGCATTTTAGCTGCAAAAGCTATTCTTTCGTTCACTTGTTCACATGATATTGAAAGCTTTCTGATCGAAATGCAAAGGTCACAGAAACATATATTCAGAAACATTCTAGATTAATGAAAAGATTTCAATGTTTTCTCGCCGTTAAATCGCCTTTGTTTTACTGTTTGTTCTCACATGGTTTCAGAAAATGAACGTTTTCAATGGAAAATTGTGTTTTATTACTTTTGTGTATTTAATATTGATGTATATTGAAAGTTTAAAAGACTGTTTTTGGATATTATGTTCCATATTACATTGAATGTTCTTAGAAAATCATTGTACAATGCTTTCATGTCACTTTGTTTCAAATTTTTAAGTGTATCATTCTCTTTAAACATTTTTACAAATACAAAAGATATCTTCCAATTTGGAGGTTTTGTTTACTTACTTTCCAAATCCTTATAACAGTATACACGATCGAATACAAGGCTTACTCGTAACCTATCCGATCTGGGTTCATATCTCCGCATTTGTTGTAATCGGGCATCATCTGGGCCTTGACATCCTTGGAAGTAGCCTTTAATTGCTTGTATCACGCAATCTCGACAGCACTTCAACATAATATTCTTTGAAAATCTTCTGAAATTATGAACTAAACTTGGTATTGCAGAAACACTCAAAATCGAAAATAAATGATAATAAATGCAGGTTGACTAATCCGAGAATCGACCAGGGACCCTAACACCAATTTATGTATAATTATGTATATATATATATATATATATATATATATATATATATATATATATATATATATATATATATATATATATATATATATATATATATAATTATATATATATATGTGTGTGTATATATGGGGAAATATGTATACATAATATAGGTCGAGGTAAACCAGGGGGTACAGCCTTAGACTGCTGACCGGAGGGGTGCGGGTTCGATTCACGGGCGAAGCATTCTGGTCACCTTCAGCTTCACCCAAGCTGTGAAGCTGAAGCTGCATTTTCGGGTTCCAGATCTTCTTGGGAAAAAATAACCGGCAAAGGGAAAGGAACTTGCCCCCCTACCCTGATATGTGAATATTCATACGCTGTATAGGGCTTAGTACTGGGTGTACTCTACCATCACATACTAACCCGACCTTCGGGTTGATTACTGTGTTTATGGTTATATATATTTTCTATACGAGCCTCGGTCGTGGAAATACTCTTGTGATCCGTACGATTTCGCCTTTCCCACCTCTATTGTGATCGTCCTTTATATGTGTTCGTATCCGTTTTCCTTATATCTATTTCCATGTGAATGAATATATATATATATATATATATATATATATATATATGTATACATATTTGAATATGTATATATATATACATATATATATATGTATACATATATGAATATGTATATATATTTGAATATGTATATATATATATATATATATATATATATATATATATAGATATATATAGATATATATATATATATATATATATATATAGATATATATAGATATATATATATATATATATTAATATATATGTTTAAGTGGAGACATGCCAGTACTTACCGAAGGGTAAACCATGCATTCCTCTTCGGGGGCAGCTATATTGCAGCCAGGCCACCACAGGATTACAAATTTTTTTCCCGGGCGGGAGAAAGAGCACGCGCGCCGGAAGAGGCGTGCGTGCTCTTTGCGAAGGTCACGCAGAACGCCGCCAGACACGGGACCATCCCTTGCACGCATTTACGCCCCCTCCAGTGTGACAGGCTGAAGATCATGTCCCTCCCCACCCCCGTCTACTGCAAGGTGGTCATAGTGGTCGTAAAATATGAACGATATGTCGCTGATTGGTCGGTTTTTCTCTTTATTTCCAAAAACATTTCCTTTCCAAAACAGAACAGAACAAAAAAAATCCACTGCATTTGTAGTTCCAAACCATCATGGCATGTTGGAACGCAGGCCGAACTCTCGCCAGTCTAAGCCGAATAGCACATTACCTTCCTATGATGAGCACAGTAACACGAAAACACGAAAATCGTATGCACAAACGATATTTTTTCTTATTTGAATAGTTTTAATTAACTTTGGATAAACTGGAAATTAATATATGAAAACACTTTGAAAAATTAGGACTTAATTAATTGAACCGTAATTATAGCAACTGAGGAAAATTGTAAAATTAATTTGTAACTTTGTAATTCGTTATTGTAGAATAATATTATTAACAAGTTTTTAAAAATATATACACGCATTGCTTATTAAAACATACGAGGGTCATCCGGAAAGTAGTACCCGTTCGTGCCGCATGAAGTGCTGACGACGCGAGTAGCCGCTGGACGAGGTCAGATAGCTTCAGTGGCTTGTCTGCCTTCTCTGAGCCAAGTTGCGTGACGCTAGCATTGCCTGTGTTGTTTCTGTGATTGTTTACAATGTTTAAAAAAATTGAGAACGCCGCCAGTTGTGAAGTGAGGGCAGTGATTAAATTCCTCAATGCAAGAAACGTTCGCCCATGTGATATTCATCGCCAATTAAAGGAGGTGTATGGAGACAATGTAATGGACGAGTCGTCTGTTCGGCGGTGGTGTCGCAACTTCAACATGGGGAGGGGGAACACACACGACGATGAGCGTTCGGGGAGACCGTCTGTCATTACAGACCAACTGGTGAGCTCAGTTGACGAATTCGTGAGGAACGATCGGCGCGTCACAATTGATGACATCTGTGAGCATTTTCCCAATGTTTCTCGAACAATTGTTCATGAAATTGTTAAACACCATCTGCATTATGCAAAAATTTGTGCAAGATGGGTCCCTCGCGTATCTCAATGAGCTGGCGGCGAAGGACTATGCAGCAGGAATACAGAAACTTGTCACACGTTATGACAAATGCCTTAATTTGCTTGGAGATTATGTTGAGAAGTAGTTTAAAGTATCCTCTTTCAAATAAAATTTTTTATGTTTGTTAATATTTACTTTTGTGTCTTTATTTCACGAACGGGTACTACTTTCCGGATGACCCTCGTATATTAAACCCTTTACACAGTAATATACCCGAAGATCGATTTGATAGTCGACGTTAAAGGCCTCCTTACTGACATTAAAGGCCTGTTATCACTGAGTGCTGAATTTCAACAACCCAATGTGAAATTCAGATAAATAGGGTATTAAGGTGGGGCAATATCTTTTCCCTATGCCGGTAATGAATTCCGAAGAAGATATACTACTCGAAAAATTAATAAGCTTTAAAGGAGCTGTAGGTGTCCGGGGAGGGTTCACCGGCAATCGAACCCTTATAAATGTTTGTAACATGGCAACTATTTTAAGTTACCCTAATAACAATAATAGATTATAAAAATTAATGTTTGGATATCAAGATCATCATATTATGAAGTAATTTACAATTTAAACTGAGTTATGGATTTTCCAAAATCTTCAAGTCTAACGCTATCGACATCAAAGGCCCTATTACTTTGAAAAATTTTAAGTGTTTGAGCAAATGTGTGAAAATCTTAAAATATTTTCGCATTTCTTTCTGAAAACTTCATGTATGCTGTATATTACAAGTCCACCTAATTACATATTAATTACAGCACCTGGAGTTCTACAGACTAAAACATTTTGCGATTTATTTATTGACACTACCTCGGGTATCCCAATAACCTCTCTTTATAAGCATTAAATTTTAAATATAACAAATATATCAATAAGTATACTGCTGCTGGCCTCGAGTACCCCCGACCGAAACGGTTTCTCGACTGCCCACTCGCCCTCGACCGCGCGTTAATATGCACACACGACCAATATGGCCTGATGACACATTAAATCGCGGGCACGGCCTGAGAGGGCCAGATTTTTGAAAATTAGAAATTATGGTCATCAAGCCAAAGGATGGTCTCTTGGAGCCTGTATAGCGCAGCGTAGAGCTTCTACTCGTTGATATGCCATCCCTCTGGTACCGGAAATTAAAAGGGATAAATGCCACTGTGGTATCACAACCACTCCCTGTGTTGGATAAGAATCAGTATATACGTGTATTATTGCTGTTGGCTGCAGTAGATAAATTTCTTTCTCCAAGGTTTCCATGTCAAGAATTCGTTTAATGCGGTGTCTTCCCGTAGGTACACTTGCGAGATTAAAAATGAGGGGATCCAAAGAACCAGGCTATCCAAGCCAGATAGCTTGCCGCTGCTCACATATTTTTAGTTATACATATTTATTTCTGGGACATGCTATTTTGGAATGTAAAAACACATAAATCCTTTGATTCCAATATGTGATTCAATCCACTATTTCCCTTTGAATGTCTATAAAAAACAACTTATTTTGAATTTATAGTTTTATTATTTAAAATATAACATCATAATTTTGTTATTATTATTTTGCTCTTCCACCATAAAGATTTAAAATTTCCCGATACCATGGTTTCGATTCTTTACCATCGTCATCAGGTAACATAGATGAACTTATATACTCGTAATGCCCAATGTGAAGTTACCGGTGGCCGATTCTTTTCCAAGGCATTGTTGGCGAATTGAGATCTGTTGTCTAAGTGATGCTTAATGCGGTGTTATCTAATCCTATTATCAAATGCCCCCCACTGCCTGTCCTATCTAAATGGTGTTGCAGTCCCTGTAATTGAATTATAAGCATCGTTTTGTTGAATTACAGGTAAAACAGTTTAGTCTTTGCGTAAACCCATCATACTTTGTAAAGCTTGTGTTGTAAAAAAATTTCTCCTTAAAAATAATTTAAAAAAAAAATTTTCTGGTACTGTTTAATATTGGCAAAATACTTACAAATGCAAAATTTTAAACATCTTCCAGAGAAAATTAAGTGTAAATCGCAGAACATGTAATGTTCAAAAAATTATACAGCCATTTATTATTTGATTATATTAAAAATTAATATAAATTGTTTATTACATAATTTGCACACATACAATAACCGTAAGAGATTACTGCCCAAGGTAATAACACCCAAAATATCTTCTTTTCATTGATATTTAAACAGTTACAGTTCATTAAAACAAATATAATGTTTACAAAATATATTTAACTAAATTATTTTTCCATACACACAAAATATTAAAAGTATTTTTCAATTTATGTCATGTAAATTTATAACCTTTGTAAGCGATTACTATATAAGTGCATTTATATACATATGTATTCTAATTAATATTTGCCAAACATACATTCACTCCTACAACTGGGCCAAGTCCTATATTTGTAAAACCAAACTAAATTCTATGGCCAAATTTGGAAAAAATTTTCATATTAACACTGTTGTTAACCAACCACGCCTGCGAGGGTTAGATTTTTGTAATTTTGTCAGGTGTGAAATTTAAAAAATCATCTTCCAGAGGTTTTTCTTTAAAACAAGCTACGTACAGAATACGGTGACTTTTCCTACGTGTCAAAATTCAATGACATTTAATTAGATTTCTCCTACCGTATGGTGAACTATTAAAACGTAAGATCTCATAGTGGGTTATGTTATTAACCCCCCGCCACACACCCTTGAGCCTGCTTGATACGTATTTTGTAGTTATTAATATAATAGCATTTTCTTCAGTCTAGTTTCTCTCCACAATTCAATTCTTTATTTCTTTACAAAATACATAAACTTTAAAGAAAGTTATCTTCAATTACTACAAACAAGAACGGAATTAAAATTTAATTTTAACTTATGACACTAATACATATTATTTTTACAGCAAATAGAGTTTTATCTTCAATTGAAATCATCATTACCCTCTAATAATGTAGAAATTGATATCCCATGGTTGAAATCACCAAAATCATTGAGATTTTTATCTGGTAAGTTGAAACGCTCCCCCAAATATTTACAGTAAATAGATTTTTATCTTCAATTATAATCATCATTACTCTCTAATAATGTAGTAATTGATATCCCATTGTTGAAATCGCCAAAATCATTGAGATATTTGTCTGGTAAGTTGAAACGCCCCCTCAAATCTTCACCGTCGACGGACAATTTTAAGCTTCCAAAGTCAAGAAACTCACGAGATACCTTTGCTAAAAATTCTTGTTCTCCAGCTGGGTCCACAATATCTTTACACTGTTCCAACTCTTCCTCGCAATGTTTCCGAAGCTCATCTGATGTAGGACAAATCTTTACGAATCGAATCATTGCTAAAAAGTCATTGATACAAATGTCCATCAGATCACCTTGAATGTCTGATATGAACATGATTTCTTGCGGGTTAAAAAATAAATATTCCCTCAGGGTTCTGAAATCTATTCCCTTACGCTGGACCTGCATCTTCAGACTCTTCCTGAAGATCTCCATGTGTTTAGGCAACCACCCTCCTGAGACAAACCCTTTCCTGAACACAAATCCTACTTCCACATCATCAAGAACATATCCCAACAAGATGGAAAGATTTTGTTTAACGATTGGACTGAGGGTGTTTATTGAAATACAGATATTTCCATTTGATTTATCGAATGCTTCAGCCATTCTCCGAGCTATCTTACAGAGCAAACCAGGCTCACAACCAAGTATAGAGTCCCTTTTAGATCCTTCTGTTTTGTTTTTCACAACCTTAAAAGTCTTTTCAAAAGTTTTTTCGTCTCGTCTCCAATTAATTTTGCCTAAAGAAAGGAAAGTAGTCAACATAGAGTCCCTTATATGTTTAGCCGTTGGAGTTAAGTCTTTTCCGATGACAAAATCTTGGCGATAAAGTCCAGTGACCTTATCCAAGACTACGTCTTCATATGTGGATCTATAGCAGCGAAGCAATGCCTCGCCTTCATTAGATCCGTCTGGTAAACCGTGGAATTTATAATCTTGATAAAAAGTCAATCTCGCCAACTCTTTTGGATAATATATCCAAACATCTTTGAACTTCAGCATTAATTCCTTCTTCCCTTCAAAATCTGTTTTCAGTTTCATCATAGTACCCCCAAATAAAGGATCACACTCTTCGGAATCCTCTAAATAATCCAAATTAAATACCGTATTATTCTTCTTCGGTTTCCTCTTATCTTGCTTCCTATTCCAGTAGACTATGATCTCGTCTGGCGTGCAGAATTGGCAGTATTTTTCCATACCGTTCCTCATGATCCGGTAGTACTTAAAGTATCTGGCAAGAAGACTTAAGTCCGCCGGTGAAGAAGGGGATGTGTTGAGTCTTTCGTCGGTTGAGGTTGGTGGCATTTCATTCACAATCAAGAAAGCCCTAAAAAAACCAAAGCAGAAATTATTAAGCTGGTTTAATTATAGTATTAAATTGATGGTGAAATTCTTCTCAATACGAGGGTCGTCTGATTACTTTCCGACCTCAGAAACTTTTAGAATAAATGTCTGTAATCTTTGTTAGGTCGGAAACTTAACAGAATACCTTCGTATAATGGTCAATTACTATCTAATTCCCTCTCCATGACATTGACATCCACATAAATGCGTTGTGAAGGTATCATTTTTTAATGAATGATCTAAAAATATAATTACCGTTCAATTGTGGCATTTCAATCCTGGTAAAAATCCACACCACATAATTGTCTATCACTTTCCATGATCTTCTCTTTTGAAATATATATCCACAACAATGTGTTGTAAAGTTTTCATTTTTTAAATGAATCATTTAAAAAATATGAGTAAAATTTCAAAAAATTCACAATCACAATTTTCTTTATAATTTGTACAAAATTGCGTGTCCGTTCTTTAAAAAAATCTTTTCTCTCGTAAATAATTGTTTTTATATTCTGTGGCGATGTCATTTTAGAATTGAAATACAATTTTAAATAATTAAAATTCAAATTTGTTGCGAATAAAACATTCAGCAATATAGAAATATTTTGTAAAGTTCTTTAAGATTTTTGGAACTTAAACTAATTCAAACCCCTGAATTTCTTGCTGACCAAATAACATTATTATTAATAACTTAGTCCTTGAGAATTCAAAAACTTACCGGTAGTTTTAATAGAAAAACGCTTTTTGTCAATAAGGAGCAAGGATTTGGAATTGAAATTGGGAATTAAATAGAAAACTGCCGTAGATAGTATTTAAATGGAACTACTTCCACGAAGATTACATTTATGTGCTGGGCGAATAAACAATGTTTTAATCCAAATGACTCTTCAGGGTCGCAACCAAAAGTGATAGGACTGATTTTTTTACAAAAACTTTGTTGACGATGCACTTACATCGACTTAATAACCTTCAAAGTATACTCCTTGAGCTACTGCACACTTAGTATAACGTTGCTCCATTTCTCCGTACGCCCGCTGGAAATTTTCTTTGGGGATGCCGTTGATGACTCTCGTCGAAGCCTCTTGGACGTCCTTTATCGAGTCAAAACGTCGTCCCTTGAGCTGTCTTTTCATCAGGGGGAAGAAGAAGAAATCCGGTGGTGCCAGATCGGGAGAATAGGGCGGGTGCGGCAACGTGGCAACGCCGTATTTGGCCAGGAGCTGTCTGACAACGAGGGGGCCATGGCAGAATTTTCGGCACCATCTTGGCGCACACCTTGCGCATGGCCAAATCCTGTGAAATAATGCATTGGACGTTGGATGCAGACAGACCCAACTGGTCTGCAATTCCTTCACTGGTTAAGCGTCGGTCTGTGTTCAGCAGTGTCCTCACTCTGTCCACATTCGTGTCGGTTCTTGCCGTCCGGAGCAATGGTCGTCTTCAACGAGTTCCTACCCTCTTTAAACAACTTGTGCCACTCAAATACTGTGGAACGGCTTAAGGCAGTGTCCCCATAAGCCTGCTTGATCATATCGAGGGTCTCAGTTGCCATCTTCCCGAGTTTCGCAAAAAAATTAAGGAAAAACGTTGCTCTAAATTCAGATTCATTTTGTTTTTCGACCCGTACAAAAAGCTTGATTCACTAAAAACGGTATCCTCACTCAACGACAGTCCGCAGGCGACTGAGGTTGGTGTTGGTCTGTTGCTAAGGGCCCCCTTCACGTTATACTGCCAAGCAGACCCCCCTCCACCGCTCCGTTCGCGCCAGAGAAAATCAGTCCTACCACTTTTGGGTTCGGCCCTGTAATTCCAGTTTTTTGTCCATACCTAGGTACAAAATTAGGTATCTTTCTCTATATAAACCAATCGGAAACACTAATTTGATTCTCAATTTAACCATTTCATGAAATACATTCCCTTTTTACACATCTACCTGCGATATGTCAATCCTGTTGCGTCTTCCATGTAATTCACCAAAATGTCCTCTAATCCAATATCTTTAGCCGGTCCTTCCGATGCTGTGCTCCTCAGTTTGAAACACAATATTCTGTTGTCAAAGGTGAGTCTTGCCATCATCAATGCCGTAAGGTTTTCACTGAACTTCTCGTTTTCCAATTGACGACGGGTCTTTGGCACTACAAGTGGTGGTTTCTCTTTCAAATCCACCGAATTCCCACTTTTCCTTTTTTCCGACATTTTTAGGGATTCTCTATCAGGGCAGTGTCTAACCAACGCTAATGGTGACCTGTAAAAGAATAACATTGATTATAGTTAGGGGATAACAAAATAGAAATTTACTCACAGCATTAATTAATGACATGAAAAAGCATTTTGAGAATCTCCTCGTTTACTTTTTAATGAGGATATATATATATATATATATATATATATATATATATATATATATATATATATATATATATATATATATATATATATATATATATATATATATATATATGTTTTGCTAAGCATTCATTTACTAAATTTGTTATCTCAGGGGTAACTTTATAGAAATTGTATAACATATTGAAATGAAATAATTTCCTTTATACTCGTATTATTCCACATACTTTATTTTAAAAACAACGACCCAGGTTTCTACGTGGAACGTCATCGTAGTAGTATTTTAGGGGAGGTGGCCGACTGCTGAGGTCATTTGCGTCATAGGGGATGGATGGGGAAGGGATGAAGGGTGGAAAGAAACCCGGAATTGGCATTAGCCTACTCTTTAACGAAAGGCGCCAAGGGATAATACAGTTTAACGTCCCATCCGACGGACGGCGTACTCACTCCACAAAGTGCCCTCCACAAAGCACCTCAATTAGGGATCGAGAAACCGCTGAAAATTATTCAAAATTACCGGGATTTGAACCCGAGCCCTCTGGGTGGGAAGCCATTACGATAGTCACTGCATTAATCCCGATCCCCCTGATTTATATATATATATATATATGTGTGTGTGTGTGTATGTATACATATATACTATATATATATATATATGAACACACACATACATACATACATACATACATACATATATATATGTATATATATATATATATATATATATATATATATATATATATATATATATATATATATATATATATGTGTGTGTGTGTGTGTGTGTATGTATATATATATTTAGGAACACATAGAAACGGCTCTTTTTACGTGGGGGTCATTTACCTTTGGAAATCATGACCTTCCCAAACCAGCCAGTCACTTCCAAAATTCCCAACCCCTCCTATGTGCTACTACTTTGAGGCGGAAGCCTCGCGTTGATTGGCTGACTGAGACGACCCTCCCTCTATTAAGTTATAAAGATTTAGCAGGATCAAATATACTATTTGCAGGGGTTTTCCAAAGGTATTAGGGTAGGGAGAAAGGTGTGTTTATGTTAGCCCGGATCTCATTAAGACTCCTTTCACAGAGAGAGAGGAAGGGAGAGAGAGAGAGAGAGAGAACGAGAGAGAGAGAGAGAGAGTGAGAGAGAGAGAAAAAGAAACCTAATAGGCCTTGCTAAATACCCTGTTGACAGTCCTTTAAGGGCATTATCCATACTAGACAATGGATTTCGAACCGAATGCGCGCTTCGCCATCTTGGAAACGTCATGAAAACGGATGAAAATTGAGTTATCTTTACTTCTGTGTGGTTTTCATTCGCTTAAAATACTAGTTCGACTCTTTAATTGTTGAAATCTTCGTAAAATTACAAAAATACGACGGGTAGGCTTAAAACCAATTTGTTTGCATTCTCTCAGACCACATACAAAATGAATTTAAGAATAAACACTTTTGACTGATGGAAGTAACATTCCCTCCTCAACACGCATGAGCAGGTTTGGGGTCGTTACGTTCATAAGAGTAGTATTTTAGGGGAGGCGACCGACAGTTGAGATAGCTTGCGCCATAAGGGATGGACAGGAAAGGATGAAGGCTGGAGAGAGAAACCCGGCGTCGGCATTAGCCTACTACTCTTTACGAAAGGGACCAAGGGATCAAACAGCTTAACGTCCCATCCGCCGGACGGCGTACTCACTCAAAGCGCCCTCCACAAAGTAATTCAAGTAGGGATCGAGATACCACTGAAAAATATTCAACACCGCCACTGGGATTTGAACCCGCGCCCTCAGGGTGGGAAGCCAGTACGGTAGCCACCGCAACAATCCCGCGATGAAGAAATTTTTCATACCTAATGTATTTTGATTTTTGATATCTTAATTTAATAAATGTATATAATTTTAATCGTTATAACAATCGGATTATTCATGGTTTCCAGCGTACATTGTGGAATACATTTAAAACTGGAAATAATATGATAGTATCCTTGGGTTATCCTTAGGTTTTGACGCTCGATTTCGCCTTAAGATGGCGTTGAACGTCAAAACACGGGTCATATCGCAGTAAATTTTCGTAGAATCACAATATTATTATGTTGCATCATAATTGAAATAAAGTGAAACTATTGAAGGGAATATTTTCATGATACAAATAACTAGATAAACGGTGACTATATACTAGCAAAATTACAAAAAAATATTACCTTTGCCTCACCCGTTCCGCTCCTTGACGTCAATGTCTGCCGACAACCAACTCCTATTTCACGAGACACCAGTTTTTATGGTAACCAAATCGCTGGAGAGTTCAACGTAGGGTGGTCGGAAGAGTATTTCCGCTTCAAATGTGCTATCTGAGACAAAGGGTTTATGTCAGCCTATCTGCAACGACGGGAAGGAGTGCCAGCGCCACCACGAAAAAATTACGAACCATCTACTAATAACGCATATCAAACTTCTTTAGGTTCCACCGTCGACCGCTGCAATCTCTGGCAGTGCACGACAACCACAAGCGATGTAACATTAAAATATTTTGTAGATTAGAGTACATATATTACGATCGACTGCTGGCCACAGGCGCCCAGGTTCTATTCCCGGGCAAGGCACTCTGTGCATCTACAGATATATGCATATATATATATATATATATATATATATATATATATATATATATGGGTCGCGGTAGTCCAGTGGGTATAGCGTTGGGCTGCTGAACAGAGGGTCCCGGGTTCTATTCTCGGGTAAGGCACTCTGGGCACCTGCAGCTCCACCCAAGCTCAAGTGATTTTTCGGGTACCAGGTCTTCCAGGGGAACCAAAACCGGCATAGGGAAAGGAACTGGCCCCCTACCCTGATGTGTGAATTTTCACACGTACATATATATATATATATAATATATATATGCTATATATATATATGTATGTATATATATATATATATATATATATATATATATACATACATATCACAAACGCAGTATTCAACCAGGTAAAAGTTAACGTCGGTTTGGTATGGGTGATGGTAGAGTTCATCCAGCACTAAGCACTATACGGCATGTGAAATTCACACATTAGAGTATTAAGTGGGGCCGGTTCCTTGATACTCTGTACCAGTTAGGGTTTCCAAGGAAGGTCATTTACTATCCGAAAAATCACATAGCTTGGGTGGAGCCGCAGGTGCCTCGAGTGCCTTGCCCGGAAAACGAACCCGACGACGAAAGACGAAATTAAATCCTTATCTTTTGAATATGGATTGAAATACTAAGAAGTAAAAAAAAGAAAGATATTTTGATCCAATAATTTTAAATCATCAATTTAATCAGAAAAAATTATATTAAATGTTCTTTCATATTCTTTCACTCACTATTTATATGCTAAAAAGTGGTAAAGATTTATGAGGTGACGTTAAGGAAGTGTAGTTTTAGGTAGATGTCATTATATTATTTATTTTCGGATTTTAAGTCCCGGTCTAGGAAATATTTTTACACTCGCGATTTGTTGATTCTGCCTTCCCCACCTCTTTTGTGTTCGTCATTTTTATGTGTTCCTATCCTTTTTTCTTATATCTGTTTCCATGTAAATGAGTTAATTTATGTATATATATATATATATATATATATTGTCTCTCTTGAAGAAGGCCTCTGAGAAGGCCGATAGCTCGAACAATTAACCGTGTGTATTCCTTTTAAATGTTGCTATTCGATTCTATTTGTGTTATATTGTGTTAGCCCATTATTATATATAGTTTTAATTATTATTATTATTACAAATACACATGTTCTGATAGACATTGTCACGTGACACACAAGTCCCAAATAATTGCAAAAGATAATAGATAAAATTCAGACTTCAAAACACAAATCTCTTTAACAAAACAAGCCAGTCCCCATCTCAATTATAACCATTAATCAGCAAGAAAAAAGATAAATAAAAAAAAATTAAGCCCTTACACGTAATACAATATACCAAACATCAATCAAATTATTACATATATACCTTGCATCTATTCATAAAAATATACATTCTGTTAGGGCTCGAATATTTTTGAAGGTAAGGTGTTCCAATCAACAAGGGTTCTATTTAGAAAAGAAAATGTTTTTTTATTTGTCCTCTGTGCCCGGCATTTTACCTTAAATTTGTGATCATTTCTGCCAATAAAATTGGGTTCCTCACCTCTTTCCTAAGATCTGCCCAAACTTTCTCCCCTTCAGAATTCGGAACATTCCACAAAGCCTGCTTACTTTCCTTCTAGTTTGTGAAGGTTCCCAGCCCAGCGTGTCTAGCATGTCGGACACACTTTCTATCTTCCTAATATATATATATATATATATATATAGATATATAAAATATCTTCGCTCATCGGCGACACACAAATATATAAAAACACAGATGTAGATTTTTAGAATATAGAGACACAAAGAAAGGACACTCACAATTTGTTATCTGACGTTTCAACAGCACGGCTGTCGTCTTCAGAGTCATCTGATTTTGAACACGACAGCCGTGCCGTCGAAACGTGAAATAACAAATTGTGAGTGTCCTTTCTTTGTGTCTCTATATTCTAAAAATCTACATCTGTGTTTTTATATATTTGTATATATATATATATATATATATATATATATATATATATATATATATATATATATATATATATATATGTTGATGCGTTGAGACCTTTTCGTGGTAGTACTAGGGAAGCGACCAACTCTCACCACACACTTTGGCTCTTCTTCCACAGGTTGATTCATCTTAATCTCCCAACGCTGCTCTCATATGTAGTAAGTCGCAGTTGGCAGGCCTTATCCGCGGATCGGCTTACTCCGTACGCCTCGCTCCGCTCTCTCAGTGTTGAATATTTTTCTGCAATTTCTTCCTAAACATTTTGTTTCGGCTGCAAGAAAAGGGAGGAATAATTCCAGGAATAAATGAGATAAGTGAATGCTCTTTGCTTTGACGCCTTGCCCTTAGGTTCTGTTGTCTTCATTGCCTTACATAATCTCACCATCTTATTTCTATTTAACCATTCGTATCATTTCTTTCTTTTCAATGCATCATAACAGTGGTGAGAACAAAAAGGTGTCACCACCGTTTATAGTCTTAGTTGTTAGATTTGCTAATTTGGAAATAGGTATAATAAGGTGTAAAAACCTTGCACATAACCCCCGTAATGGATTCAAAGAGGGATAAGATGCTTTCTTTGAATGAAGATAATATGTAGAGGATTAAGTAGAACTCCTGGACGTATAACGAGAAGTGATATATATTATGTGACAATGCGAGTTCAAGTGAGAAAGTTATCGTCGAGAGGCGCCTCTTTGAAAAATAAAAAAAAATACGGCCGAATAGGAAGAAGTCCAAGCCTCAAAGGAGATGTCAAGTGTGCCCTGGTTCTACTTCCTACTTCCACTAGTGTCTACTGACTTTTAACATTTTCTGCTCGACTTATATATGCCCTTTTTCCACAGTATTACATGCTCTGATTGGCTAGTTTCAAATCTCTCCCACCTACGCACTCATTTATTGATTTTTAAGCAACACCCACTCACATCCGTTGGAGAAACCAGGGGAGTTTCCGGGTGATGTCATACGAACAATGTCACAATTCATTATTTTTAAGTGTTATTTACACAATCCGACGCACACGTTAGACCTTTGGATTCCCTGAACGGAAATGAGTAAGTGTTTCTTGAGCAGTTTCATAAGACATTATATTGTTAGGAAGGCTAGGAGTCGGATTAACCAATCATATCGCACCGTAGCAGTGGTTAGAAATATATATAAAGCGGTTTGAATAACCAGCAGTAAGAACTTCTCCCCAGGATGTGCAGGCGACAACACACTTGAAGATAATATCTCTGAATTGTTGATAAAGGTAGGACAAACCTAGGAAAGCTTGGAGCTGAAATTGCTGCACATAGCGAAACCTATTCAAGGTTGTAATGTCTAGATATAGTTTTCAAATGACCTCCTTTTACGTGATATTTTAAAGTATTAAATATAACCCTAACAATTTTCCTTTCACTCTAGGGGAATATTCAGGAATTAATTGATTAGGGAATGGATTTGAACTAAATCTTCCAATGAAATCGTTCAACTTTGGCAAAATTTGAATTTAGCTGTCAGAAGGGAAGAATATTCTGTGTCGACTGGGTGAACTTTGGTTTCGCAGCTGGTCAACAATGGAGAACAACAGAATTTTATTTATGAGTCTTTTTGGTTGCTTCTTTAATTCTGGAAATGGATTCTGCATTAGCAAAGACGTTTGTATGAGCCACAGGAAGGAATTTCATTGCCTCCACAATTATGAAAGTGCTGACAGCTTATGCAATATTTTAGAACCCATGTGTCTCTTGGACTTAGGCACTTTCCAATCAAATATTAAAAGGTCTCTCTGTAAAAGGTAAATTAAAAGTTTTTAATTAAAATAGTCTTCGAAATACTAAATCAGACTACAATTACTTTCTAGTATAATAGCCATTGAATATTTTATTTGAATAATAAAATTCCTTAGCCGTAAATTTCTTCATGTATCTTCTTCTGTAAAAGTTAATTTTACTCTTTGAAAAATCAATTGTCTTAAAACGTTTTCCCCCTGAGTCGTTCACAAATTGGGTAAATATTTTTAAAGCATTTTCCTTTGCGTAACAATTGGTGAAAATGCTGGAATCATGCGTAGCCAGTAGAAGTATATTCAATTCCAATATACCGTAATATATTAATATAAAGTGGCCACTGTTCATTTATTTACATGTGTATATGCGAATCATAATGTAACAATATTTTTTACAAAAGGACTTCACTTAGTATTTTGTGAATATTGATTCATTTTTTTGAGTATCTATGTGAAATGATTCATTTTTTTTGAGTATCTATGTGAAATGATTCATAATTTGCATATTCTCGCAAATTTTAATTTACCTTTTCACTAGCATAGAACTTATTTTTCACTGTGTTGTAATTTTTTCATTAAAATTACAGTCAATGTAGGACTAATATAAACTTTTACATTTTCAATATAATTTTTTATATAACATGAAACGTTACCTTTTATTCTGAAGTCGTTTGCGCAAATAAAAAACACACAATATAAGCAGTGATAATGTCCCTTGGATAAATGCTCTTGAACTTAACAGCTATTTTTCTGATAACATTGAAATGATAATAATCCCATCTTCTTTCTCAAGAACTTAAAATGCAACCTTAAAGTTTTTACTGCATTTATTTCCTCTAAAAATAAATGAAAACTCTTATAATTACAATTGCTAGAAAAATGTAAATAACGACAAAAATAGCCCAGTTAACAAAAATATATTAACGTGTTCTTATATACTTATTTCAGAGGCTCCTGCACGCACGACTAAACTCCCTGGATATCGTTGGGACAAAGTGCATGATTAAGGGTCTGTTTAATGAGATTTATCCTTGCCATATGTTTGGGTAGTTATTGTGGAAAGCTTTCGCAGGAATTTTTATGAGATCCAGGGCTTTATGAAGGAGATTGCAAACGCTGTAATGAAGATGAGTCACCTCAATGCAGTTTGCTCGAGGTTGAAAGTGGACTTGGAACAGGGTTTCAGCGCCAATACTCAAGAATGTGACGCGGAGATGTAATTGCAGTATACCTACAGGTCAAACCTATTGTACAAGTAACTCTTAAGAAGCAATTAAATGGCTGTTCCTCACTTACTGGGGATCGGTGGACTCAGACAAATTGGTAAGTAAAACTTTCATCTCTTTTTCGGCTCCTTGCTTGAATAGTGTATTCTAATTTCCGGAATCACCCGAGGGTTAAAAAAACCATTGCATCTTTTTTCAAATTCAAATTAGAGACATTTGTTCGTTCGAAGGTTTCCGCGGCGATGAGTAGGTGATTTCCACATTTTTCGGGCTGCGTCCGCGTATGTCGTTTAAATGTACAACAGTTTCGCCAGCTATCCTGCTGGCGTCCTCAGGTCAAGGATGAAAAGAAGCGGGGAGGACGTTCCCTGATTGGCCAAGAAATTTCCCGATATTGGCGCCGGATTTTTCCTATATAAGACGGGACAACAAGCTTCTTTTCATCCTTGACCTGAGGACGCCAGCAGGATAGCTGGCGAAACTGTTGTACATTTAAACGACATACGCGGACGCAGCCCGAAAAATGTGGAAATCACCTAGAAACATTTGTATTCATTCATAATTTACAAAATATGTGTTTTTCTGAGAAAATGGACAGATATAAAATTATAATTTATTTTCAAGTTACAACATGAATATTATTTTGCTTGTGGAGCCATTTCCTTCAAACTATAATACGTTTTCATTAATATTAACCTTAACTAAACCATTTGTTCAATTACGAAGCACTTAGTCTATCTGGAGGACAATATTATTTTCATTTTCACTTATTCATTTTTACATTTTCACCACTTTCATTAATTAACTTAAAATTTGCGTTAGGCGATTTTCCTAGTGGAAACGGTCAAGTTTGATCCGTGAACACCCGTACAACGAAAAATACATACTTACACGTACTAGAAAAACATAAGAGAAAAAATATTCTTATATACAATGACACTTCCACATCACATACAAACAAACTTCCAAATCACATACAATATACCGTCCACATCACATAGAAAAAATATTATCATATCTACGATGAAGTTTATTACCCCAGTGGCTGCTTAGTATTTACACTTAAAACTTCTAAAATTGGATGGAAAGGGCTCAAAAAAACCTCCTGGCAGCTGGTTCCATTCAAACAATAGTTCTATTCAAAAAAAGAGTATTTTTTCTCATTCGTTTTTTGCGTCCTTACTCATATTTTGAAACTATGGTCGTTTTTTCCCTTCGAAAGTTAGGCTTTTCTATCTCTCTTCTTAATGTTAAAACTATTAAGAGTGAACCTACTATTTTCATTGTATTTGAACTAAACACTCATACCCTAGGGTTAATACAATGCCTTTATTTGAAAAAGGGTCACAATGGAAAGCTTTTATATTACTGTGTATAAAACCGAAACAGGATTAACATAATAAACGCTTAATCCTTTATTTGTCAGGACAAGCGCCTACGACATTTCAACCACTTCTGTGGTGAATTAGAGATGGACCATTTCCATGGAAGATTAGTTCTGTGATGAAATCCATTCCTCGAACTGCATGATGGTGATACTTCTAAGTATCTTCAAGACCTACCTGCTCTTTTAGGATTGTCACGAAGACACTGCTAGCTTCTTCAATGCCTTTGCCAAGCTCTTCAATATCTTGGGCATATTTAACGTCGTCAAGATGTTGAAGAAAAATGTAAAGACTTCATTAGTGGTGTTCCCAGTAAATACACCGAACAATTTCCGACATCTATTGTGGCAATCTAATTTGTAAAGAACATTATAGTGAGTCTACATCTACATCAATACCCTGCGAGCCACTAAAAAGATGTGTGGCATGGGGTGCATCACCATGAGGAAAGGATAAGGAATGAGGGGGTTTCGGTTTTTGAAATGGATGGGGAAAGGTGGGGGAAACCTGAAAAAAATATGTATAAATATACTAGCATAACCATACGCAGTCCCTACCTTGTAATTAGATTAATACTTATTATGTCAAGCCGACTAGTGGGGGATTTCGATTATATGGATTCTTGTCTCTTATTTTTCTCGGAAAAAGAGTCCATTTAAACCTGCCAGTCTTGCTGTCTTTCATCTCTCTAATCTTGTATTCGTGATCCCTCCACCCGTAATACACTAGGGTTCGCATTATTCTCTTGATTTCATCGGAAAAGGACCCATCTTTAAATGTTTTTCATAAGTTTAATTTATATTGTAAACGCCGCCATTTAAGGGAATCCCGGCCTAAATTATCTAGCAAAGTAGTTACACTACTGCGTTATTCATAACAATGTTTGATAAATCCAGCCCCCCTCCGTTGAACTCGATCCAATTTCGAAATCAAATTCAAGTCAATGCTATGCGTTGATCCTGGGAACTTACTAATGGTTGTTCCTTGCTTAAGAGTGTAGTTATGTTAACCTAATAAAGTGTAGTTTCTGTATAACATTTAAATTAAGTTCTTCCGAAAGGTTGATTCATGTTTTATATCCATTCTGACATATTTCCTAACAATAGACACTGGAATTTTAATTTCCTTGTACTTTTAAAGTCCACTATACCACATGAAAATTTGTATGAAGTGTTAAAATCTAGATATCCCTACACACACATCCCTAGTTCCACCGGGATGGATAGATATTGGTTTCAAAGGAATGTATCTTGTGAATGAGGGAACACCACAAGGCGTATTTTTAAGAACAGCCTTGTAATATTATTATAAGTATTGACTTTAACATACAGTTCTCAGTACACTCTTAACCCTGAGACTTTCTAATCAATCTGATTCCAAGGCGGCAAAGCATTGTCCATCTAATTCATATAGTCCCGTATCTTATATAAATTCCCTAGAAAGCTTTCCACAAGGATTACACAGACATATAGCAATGGTTAACCACATTAAACAGACCCTTGATTATTCATTTTGTCCCGATGATGTCCAGGGAGTCAAGTATGGTGTGAATCAATTTGTACAGTTTATGTTTGTTGTAAATTTTAGTATTAAAAAAATGTTTTAATGTCTAATAATTTTCGGAATATTTTACAAAAATAACAGATTAATGTTTGTTGAAAAACTAATCAATGCATTCTAACGTTTTATTCAAACAATAAAAATATGCATAGTGAAAAATGTAAACACATTTGTTAATATTTCAATAAATTGACAATTTCAAACCACTGTGATGTATGGTTTTTTAATTTCCCATTGATTTTCTTTTTCAAAAAATTTTAAAATTTATTGTATGAGCAAGGAGTTTTCACAATAATATGAGAGAACCTTTCCAATATATTGCAGTTTCAATTTTACCTATAATTACAGCAAGGAATGCTTTATTGGAAAACTTTATATTAATGCAATATTAACTAAAATGATACTACTGACTTCTGACTGAGTCTAAAATACATTTTATTGCATACATCAAAAAGCCCCATGAATTAGTATAAATAATTCATTCATTTTTAATTATAATTACGTTAGCCATAGTGACCTAACGAGTCATTACAAAAATGGTCATTCGGATAACAATTTACCCTTTTTCACAGAAATACCTTTTGGTCATTATCTTACTGGTATTTCTGATACTAAAATCTTTTAAAATAAGTATAACGAACTGTATTCGAGAAAATAAATACTTTTACGTGCAGTATTTCATGAAAACAATGATATGAAAATCAATAGCATTGTTGTGGAGGTGTGGCAGGCTTTAAGACAGAATACAACCTTGAAAGTAGACAAATATCAATATCAAATGCTAATCTCAATATTTTGCTAACCTTTTATTCATTTCATAAAATGTGCAAAGTTAAAATTTTAAATTCATTGTTAATATTCCAATAAATTGACATTTTCAATTGGCTTTGTTTTACGATCTTCGATTTTCATTTCCATTTCGCCTTTTTAAATGTTTTAAAATTTTGGAGTATGAACGTGGAGCTTCCACTATCATCAGCGAGAACGTTTTCAATGCATTGCAAATCATGAGTTTTACTTCGCAAATATCTTTATCACTTTTGTGTATTTAAAAGAAATGAATTCGTGTATAACTCAATAGGAATGCAATATTAAATAAAATGATACTCCTGACATAGTCTAAAATAATTTTTATTGAATGAAAATAATTAATAAGCAAATTCAGTTCGGCTGATTACCTTTTTGTATGAAATTAATAAACTAAACCGTCTTGCATTTAAAAAAATAATTAATTAATTTTTAATAATAATTACAACCAAATTGACCTCGCGAATGAACAAATTATGGATCCCTCGTATTATTATATGTATATTATATATATACACATATACATACATACATATTTACATATACATATACATATATATATATATATATATATATATATATATATATATGTGTGTGTGTGTGTGTGTGTATATGTATATATATTAGGCCAATGTGGCTCGTCTCTTCTTCTGGCTATGCGTGCCACAAAACGCACTTATCCTTTATGATGTTTTATGGTTGCTAAACTACTATCCTTTCTTCTTGCTGTGTTTTCTATATCTGCTTAGGTGGTGGAAACCCCCTAACGCCATCTCTTGGCCACAGGATTGGGGCACTTGGTTGCTTAAAGCATTGCAGATCTCAGAGTAAATTACGTCTCCTGGATAGCTCTAGTGGTTGAGAGTATCCGCCCAATGGCAAGTGGAAAGATTTGGAATTAAAGTCCCGATTTAGGAAATATTTTTACACTTGCGATTCTGATTCCACCTTCGCCACCTCCACTTCTTACTTCACATGTGTTCCTATCCCTTTTCATTATATCTATTTCCATGTGAATGAATGTTTATATATCAATCCACCTTTGGGTAATAAATCCACGACAATATGCCATGAATTTCATTCCCGAATATTAATGCTTCTATGGGCATTATTCCATGAGAAGAGGTATATAAGATCGATAGTTTTTTTAAAATTACATTATAACCATTTCATTAGCGATGTCCAGGTATGGCAGGCTTTAAGTAAACAATGCAACCGCAAAAGTAGAAATATTATCTTATATTTAGGCATCATTTACGATATAATAATTGTTTCCCTAGCGAGCAAAAAGTAGGTAACAATAAACACCATAGACTGCTTACACCTAATCTTATGATAGAGTTCCCAGAAGCCACGGAAGACCTTTAGATAAGAATACCTTTGATAAGAATTGAAGATGCACCATAGGAAGTAATGGGAGAAGCAGTTATGTTGACTTTGGAGCAATGAGGCATAGATAAAAGTTCAAGACCATCATTAATTTGGAACGTGTGACCCAGTTACGTACATTATTAGCAAAACCGGAAAAAATTCTTTGGAGAGTAAAATATTTTTTTCGCGAATTTCTTTATAATATAACCTTTTTTAAGTACAACATAGATTATTGTTTAAAAAATTTTGAAAAACATAATAATACTGAATAACACATTAGATGCGGTATTATTTTGATAAGTAATTTTGAAGTTAAACAATGGAATTACTTGAGATTTCGCTTTTATTAGCAATCATATGACAAATAATTTAATTTGTTTATACTTCAATTAAAACGAATCTTAATTTATATTTATTATGCCAAATGAACTAAGAATGGAAAAATTTCCGGGTGTTATTTTAACACTAGTTTTGAAGGACTAGTGTTAAAACAATACCATAAATAAGCGCGGGGCCATCATACACCTCTTAACAAAAGTAAGGATAAAATTTCAGCAAATTTAATATTATAGTTTGCGTTTTCTGAAATACAAGATAAAACTTTCCTAGCTTGGTTATATTAATCCTTATACGTGCGGTAAAAGATTTTGCAAAATATATCACAGGTAATTAATATTATATTAAGAATACCAAGAAACTTATTTGAATTAACACTTAAATATGACAGTAAATGACCTACAATATTTAACAATGGCATAATAGAAAAAATAAACATTAAATTTCCATTGCACGAATTTGTCTTTTGTTTAAAAAATCATTTTTATGACATGAAACACAATTGAGAAAGCTGAAATATATAAAAAGTAATATCGTAAGTCTATTTAGAGAACAAATAAATTTCATTGATTTATATCAAGTAAAGAGCTGAAAACACAGAAAAAAACACAGAAAAGTTTTTTAAAAAATAATGAGGCAAAAGTAAGAAGATGCATTTTTCCCAATTACCATATTAATAAGAGGCATGATTACTGAAACTCTGATATCCATCACCAAACCAACAAGCGTAAAAGAGAACCTGGCCAAAAGACATGACATATTATATGTAAATGCATTATAACTCATGCAACTCCCAACCACTCGCCACCTGTACCTCAAAAAATATTATATATCGCCTCTCCTGTAACTTCTGCCCTGCCTTCTACGTGGGCGAATGCACGACCGCACTTTCCCTCCGCATGAATAACCACCGATATTCCACCAAATCTCCCACCTTTCTTAATTATCCCATCCCTACTCACACCGCTTCCCACAACCAATCTTTTGACGACTGCTTCTCTGTTTCGGTGATTGAAATCCTTCCCAAATCTGCGAGTATAATAGAGGTGAGAACCCGCGAGATGGCGCATATCTGGGTGGCCCAATCATTCAAACCGCCCGGGCTGAACCAAGTCCACTGAATGCATCAATTGGCTGCCTACATATCCCCCCACCCCCTTGTTCATTTCCTATTGGTCCCTTTACCTCTCCTTTCCCCACCTCTCCCACGCACATCCTCTCCGATCTTCCCCGAGAACGCCATTCTGAAGACGACAGCCGTGCTGTCGAAACGTAAAATAACAAATTGTAAGTGTCCTTTCTTTGTGTCTCTATATTCCAAAAATCTACATGTGTTTATATATATATATATATATATATATATATATATATATATATAAACACATGTAGATTTTTGGAATATAGATACATATTTATAAATATATACATATAAAGTTTGGATTTTTTATTTTGAATTATTCACAATATTTTTTCAATTTGATAATGTCCCTATTTTTGCAATGGCATTCCGACAGAAAACGGCGAGGGGGTGCTCTGACCCCAGTGACCACTTGATTTTCCTATAGGTCTTCTTAAGAAGGCGAATCGCTGATTTTGCCTCAACCCAGTAGTACACGAAGGTGGAAGTAGCCATGAGTCTCCTAAGTCGACGCTTATTGATGTTTCGACAAAAGATCATCAGATTCTCGTGAATAGTTATCAGCTCCTGTGAAAGAACAATTTGATGTTTTAGTGAAATGCCATCGTGTTTAAGATGTCGATTGATTTCATTAATAAAAGGGTAAATTTACTTGACAATATTTGCTTTAATAATGGACTGATTCTGTAAATCACAATTGGTACAAAAATATTGCACTATATTCCAAAAGTAAAAGTAAAACTACTTATGTATCTTTTACTATTCACTTAATGTTCCTTCCCATTGATACAAATATGTTTTGAAATCGCTATTTTTAAATGGTATGGTTTACGGTACTACAAATTGAAAAATCTATTGATTGACGAGATTTCTTTTCAATACGGAGATTTCTATTTGTATACAAATAAGCATTTTAAAAACGAAATTAAATGAAAAAAAAGATTATTAGCAAGGAAAAGTATAAGGTTCTAAGTAAGTAAGTAAGGTATAAAGTAATTCTAAAAGTATTTGAAAGAAGGAAATTGAGTCTACATTGCAGAATATTACAGTCAGTGAATTCTATTAAAGTGATAACTATATGTAAAACGTTATTAGACAGTAGAAACAAATCTTGACAACCAAAGGGCCCTCTTTGTATTAAAGCATTTAAATTTCATCTTTATACACCTATCATGTTTTTTCATGTTCATGAGGCCCTGCTGTCAAGCCAGAACCTACAGCCTAAGCAAGACTAGATTGAGTATTACAAGTATAATATTGGAAATAATATTGTATCTGATGAAATTAAAACTACTACTGTATCAAATGAAAATTGTCTGAAATTGTCCTTTTAATTGCTGAACTCTCTGATGAATATGGTATATGATGAATAATATACGGCTCTTACAAATAATCTACCGTGTCTGTCAGGAAGTCAAAACGTATTCGTG
This sequence comes from Hetaerina americana, assembly GCF_022747635.1. NCBI lineage: Eukaryota > Metazoa > Arthropoda > Insecta > Odonata > Calopterygidae > Hetaerina > Hetaerina americana. The sequence goes on along the minus strand of NW_027287041.1, from coordinate 2,151,870 downwards.
TTTGACGACAAAGCACGTTCGTTAGGGAAGTTTATGTTATCATCGTGCGCTGCCATCTATCAAACGACGGTGTAACAAATATCTGACTGATTTAAAGGTTAGACTGGTTTCTCAATATTGTACACTATGTCTGATGAAAAATGTATCTATTATTCATGCAATTTGTCTTAAATTGGATTAATGGTAACAATATTTTATATAGCAGAGACCCCCTCATCCGTCACCCTTTACTCCTGGTAGTGCACCCGCTGCTACACACCTTTTTGGTGGTTTCCAGGGTATTGATGCAGATGTAGATGATTGCTAAAGGTCTAAATATAAAGGACATTAATATGCATAACAATTTTTATGAAATTACCCTACCAATTTAAAAAATGAGAAAGAAATAGCACTATTCAAGATATTAGTATTTGGACATCTTGTCGAATGAAGTGCATATAGTGTAGATATAAAATTTATATATATATACACACACACACGAGGGTCATCCGGAAAGTAGTACCCGTTCGTGAAATAAAGACACAAAAGTAAATATTAACAAACATAAAAAATTTTATTTGAAAGAGGATACTTTAAACTACTTCTCAACATAATCTCCAAGCAAATTAAGGCATTTGTCATAACGTGTGACAAGTTTCTGTATTCCTGCTGCATAGTCCTTCGCCGCCAGCTCATTGAGATACGCGAGGGACCCATCTTGCACAAATTTTTGCATAATGCAGATGGTGTTTAACAATTTCATGAACAATTGTTCGAGAAACATTGGGAAAATGCTCACAGATGTCATCAATTGTGACGCGCCGATCGTTCCTCACGAATTCGTCAACTGAGCTCACCAGTTGGTCTGTAATGACAGACGGTCTCCCCGAACGCTCATCGTCGTGTGTGTTCCCCCTCCCCATGTTGAAGTTGCGACACCACCGCCGAACAGACGACTCGTCCATTACATTGTCTCCATACACCTCCTTTAATTGGCGATGAATATCACATGGGCGAACGTTTCTTGCATTGAGGAATTTAATCACTGCCCTCACTTCACAACTGGCGGCGTTCTCAATTTTTTTAAACATTGTAAACAATCACAGAAACAACACAGGCAAGGCTAGCGTCACGCAACTTGGCTCAGAGAAGGCAGACAAGCCACTGAAGCTATCTGACCTCGTCCAGCGGCTACTCTCGTCGTCAGCACTTCATGCGGCACGAACGGGTACTACTTTCCGGATGACCCTCGTACATGCATAAATTGTTGATTCCCAATTGTAACTTTGTTTTTTATCCCAAATTGATGATAATTTGCACTTTACCTCATTAACCTACTCTATAAATATGAATGTATTCTCAATATTGTAATTAGTCTGCTGAAAAAATGCATCAATTATTCATGTATTTGTTATAAATCTGGATTTTTGTAATACTATTTTATATAGCAGAGAAAAACAATTTGTAAGTGCATATTCGTGTACAGCAGTTTCCAATATTAATATTTAGACGTGTTTTTAATTTATAATGGGCTAATTTGAGTAAACACATGTTTTAATTTGACTATGTGTGTATATTTAGTTCATAGTTTCACTTTTTTTTTGGAGATGTGTAATGATACCCCAAAACCTTCCCAGGCATTATAAAAGAGATTATTAGACTCTATCAGAAAGAGGTTTTTAATGTTTCATTGATTTTACCTCGACATTGACCTTGTGGATGTCCGTATTTTCAGGATATGAACATCCTATGACAGTGAGCAGCAACTTATCGAGCGGTGAAGAGGACCAGAGGTTGCTGAATACGGCTTGGTTGTATATTTCACGGAGATCCCTTGAGTGACCGTCCCTCTTCAGGATGCAACAATAGGCGGCGCAGAATTCAATGTAAATTATTAAGCCGTCATGAAGTCGAGGTGCCATTGTGAGGAAGAGCAGCCTGAAGATATTCAAACCAAAGGTGATGTTCCCTTCGTTCAACTGACGTAGGATAAGTTGTAGCGTCATTTCTAAGACCTTCATATTCATCTGAAAAGAGAATATGCAGGAAAGTCCTTAGTTAAAATTTAAAAATATCAGATACATATTTGGTCGATAAATTAGATTTTTCATGGCGCAGACTTACATTTTAGTTAAGAGTGCGATTCAAAAAGTACCCGTGTTTGACGAAAAAGGACGTTCCTGAGTGAGTTTATGTTATCAATGTATGCTGCCATCTATCACAAGACGGTGAAATTAATTTCAGAATGATTTAAAGTTTAGTTTGGAATTGGCAGCCATTCGAGTGTAAGACTTGTTTTTCGCTAAGATGGAAAAAGAGCAGTATCATTTGGTGATTCGCTCTTTGTTTGAAGAAATGCGAGGAGATGAAAGCAAAGTTGGATGCTGTTGGATGTGGACACTTCACGCCATCTATGACCACCGTTAGATATTGGTTCAACGAATTTAAACGTGGGCGAACATCTGTTTTTGATGAGGAGCGACCAGGACGCCCGGCAGACGTGGTTATACCGAGGAAATCATTCAAAAAGTCCACGCCATGATTCTTGCTGATCGACAAACGAAAGTGCGCGAAGTAGCAGAGGCCGTGGGAGGTGTGTCGACCGGAACGTCAATTAATATTTCACATGATTAGATTGGCAAAATGAGAAAATTGTCGGCCCGATGGGTGCCGCGATTGCTCATGGTGGACAAAAAGCTGATCCCGGCGTTGTCGCAGCCAAACTTCATGAACTACGTTATGAATTGCTGCAAGACCCCCCGTATTCACCCCATCTGGCTCCTTACGACATATTCTTATTCCCTAACGTGAAGAACTTCCTCGTGGGAAAAAATTTAGCTCAAACGAAGAAGTTATCTCCGAGACAGAGGCGTATTTTGGAGAGTTCGACAAATCCTCTTTTTCGGAGGAGGTTAAAATATGGCCGCAACGTTTGAAGAAGTGTATGTTTCTAATAAGGGGAGTATGTTGAATAATAAAAAACAAGGTTTGAAAAAAATTGTCACGTGATTTCTAAAACGGGCACTTAATGAATCACCCTCGTTAAATACACTCTCTTGTAATCAGTCCAATGTATTTCCGCAGATTAATATTTACCTTAAAATAATAAATAGAATTCGTGGGGGGGCAAATGATCAAAAAAATATTATCATCTAGGTGAATCTTCTTTTTAAAAATTTGATTTTCCCTTTTACTTCTCTTTATTAAGCCAATTTAATGAAATATCAAATATAGATTATACTTAATAGTATTGATAATATTATTATTTTAGATTAGTTATGGGATTATGTGTACAATTTTTAGTATAAGAACTTTTTAAATAAATCTTTAATTGATACATAAACTTAAGTTAAGATTCTATTAAATATTTATGATAGGAATGTTAATGAAATATTTTTGATTTGTTTTTCGTTTCAACACATTTTTCCTCACCGACTTAATTTTCGATTCAATTTTCTTATTGCTGAGAAGATTCCTTTTTTTTGAAATGACATATTGTACAATATCATTAAGTACGTAAATGGCACTTAGAAGGAATAAAATGTTTTAAGGTGTGAAAACGATTTGACGCGTTTCGTTTACTATTAAAACATAAGATAACGGCTAAGAAATATTTTTTTGTAGCGATGCATATAATTCCTTGAATTTCGTTAAATTTTTGTTGAAAGCTACGTGAACTATCGTAACAGCAAAAGTTTGATAATGTAAGTCAAGTACATCAAAGATTTTTGCCTAGTGGTGAAAGTAATTAAAAGCGTGATTGTATTCACATAAAGGATGAATTAATTTATATAAAAACTGAAAACGCAGGAAATGCATTTCAATAGATTGATTATAAATATACATGGACCTTTTTTACAATAGCATTTTTATCTGACAAGCTTGAGTGAAATACAAATGAACAGCAAAGCAAAGGCAAACTTCTTCATCTTGGATATTGGCAAAAAAACATTTTTAGCTGCTATCGTAAATATTATTTGACATTACCTTCACCAATAAGGTTGCAATTTAGCCCCTAACCATTATTATTTTAAGAAATAATAAAAAATTCAAATACACTGCAAAAAAACATTAAGTGAAACGCTAAGAAAAGTTTCTGAGAGCTTCTGAGAAGAGTTTCTAAAGCTAAGAGTCCTTTAAAAAAATTCGTTGAATATCATTCAATTTGATGGAAGCTATATATGTTGCAGTAATAGCATAAAGCAGACAATGTAGGACTATGTATATGCATAAAGAAATACTGCGGGAAAATGTTGAAAGGGCATAAACTTAAGTAACAATTCATGTATGTAGAATATGAATTCATTTGAATAAAAACTTATTTAGTAGGATATACATTGAAAATATTTGATTATCAATACACACGTAGCCATATGATGACAGAATGTTTCAGGAAAATTTGCTTATAATATATTGAAACGTTTTCATAAACTTTTTGAAGGACATTTCCTAATATATATAAATATATATATTTCGTGGATTTCGGGATTTCGTGTTTGAATGTGTATGTATATATATATATATATATATATAGATATATATATATGTATACATATACATATATATATGTATATATATCGGGATTTCGTGTTTGAACAGAAACAGATATAAGGAAAAGGGATAGGAACATACATAAAGGACGAACACAATAGAGGTGGGGAAGGCGGAATCGAACGAATCAGAAGAGTAAAAATATTTCCTTGACCGGGACTCGAACACCGGATCTTTCCACTTGCCGGGCGGATGCTCTTAACCACTTGAGCTATCGAGGAAACGTAATTTAACTTGAGATCCGTGGGTCTAATACTATATGTCGCCAAGCGCCCCGATTCTTTAGCCAAGAGATGGCGTCAGGGGGCTGTTTCACCCACCAAAGGAGAAATAGACAATACACAAGAGGAAAGGACAGTGGTTTAGAATTCATACAACATCATACAGGAAAGGAACAGTGCGTTTCGTGGCACGCATAGCCAGAAGAAAGAGATGAGCCACATTGGCCAAATACACATTCAAACACGAAATCCCGCCAAACGGCGAATAAATACTCATATATACAGAAACAGATATAAGGAAAAGGGATAGGAACACACATATAGGACAAACACAATAGAGGAGGGGAAGGCGGAATCGAACGGATCACAAGAGTAAAAATTTTTACTCTTGCGATCCGTTCGATTCCGCCTTCCCCAACTCTATTGTGTTCGTCCTTTATGTGTGTTCCTATCCCTTTTCCTTATATCTGTTTCTGTATATATGAGTATATATATATATATATATATATATATATATATATATATATATATATATATGTTAATTTCAAGATGAATTACATTCACGAATATGAATAAAACTCAGGATAAAACCTTTCTAATTCATTCATATTTCTATAGCAATTACCTCCGAATTTGTGTCCATTATGGCGAAATGCGACTGCGCAAGGAAATGTAGTGCGTCATCGTCCCTTCTAAGACGTAGCAAGGCGTGGCCGTAGGTGAAGCGAAGGTATAAGGTGACTGATGCGGCTTCAGAATAATCTTCCCTCTCGACGTCTTCCTTCAGCTCCGTGATAACCCTCTGCTCCTTTCCCCAATGCATTAGAGTCCGTGCCAACTTCATCCTTAGGACGCGGGTCAATGTGAAACGGTGACCCCAAGTACGGGAACTGTAGCTCAAGGCCAGCTTGTAGCAATCAACGGATTCTTTGTGTTTCTCCTCTTCGAAGAAGCGAAAACCCAGCGTGTCCAGACTTTTAAAGGCGTAGTACTCGGATAACTGAATTTCAAAGACATTGATATAAAATCAATAATAACTTGCCTATGATCAAAGAATAAACTAAAAGAAGGAACTCGGTTGAAATTTTTACCCAATAATTTTATCAAAAAATATAAATCAATGCAACATAAAAATATAAAATCTTTTTTTCATCAAACATTCATAGTCCAATATCAAAACATTTTTTTTATTTATTGATTGATTGATTTTCTTCTATGCAATAGTATAGAATATTAAACGAAGCTTTTGATTCATTATGTATGATCATCGGATCTGTAAAACTTTCAGGGATGGTATGGGTTTTTCTTTAAAACAGTTCCACATTGGCAAGCATGTATGTACAATCTCAAATAGCCCTAGAAAAAAGTAAAATGACCACTCATCCATGAATCTTTAACCGCAACAAAATAATTATTAAACTAAAAATCACTGCTACAGAATAAGTGGACGATTATAATTTACAATAAAGGGAAAATTACTTTTTTTAGAACACCATATGCTTCGACGACATTTAAAAGAACCAATACTTTATAAAGAAAAATAGATATTTTTGCATTGAAGTCTTATGGAAATCACAATCACAAGCTTTATTTTTAGAACACTATATACTTGGATGGCCCTTCGAAACAAAAACTAAATTTTGAAAATAGATATTATGCATTAAAGTGATATGATATCACAAAGACTTATGCCTCTGAATATTATCCAAAAATTGAAATGCAACACTAAATTAAGCTTAAGCGCCAATGCTCCCCTTTGTTAATTAAATTCAAACCAATTTATATATATATATATAGAAATGTTTCAACCATATATCAGATAAAATTGTTCTATGCATAAAAAATGTCAACAAATATTTGTAATTAAGTAAAATGTTATTTCCCATGCTACACATTAGGAAGCATGTTGCAAAAAATATTAGGAAAAATAGTTACTCTGCTGAAAAATTATACTTATATATATATATATATATTTGCATATTAATATATAAATATAAATATTTATATATAGATAACTATGTTTATATATATATATTTATAAATATTTATATCTTCGAATTGGAACGGTCTTCGGCGACAAACCAATATATAAAATGCATATAGATTTTTAAACCACAGAAACATAAAGAAAGGACAGTCAAATATGGTGTTTTGACGTTTCAAAGTCACGTGCCGTCGAAACTTCAAAACAACACATGTGAGCGTCCCGTCATTCTATGTTTTAAAAATTTACTTCTATATAAATATAAATATAAATATGCATATATATATATATATATATACGATTGTACGGAAAAACTCATACGAGCGGCACAATAATTGGCTGACACAACATAACACAAATAGAAAAGAATAGACACATATAAAAGAACACTTACACGGTAAATTGTTCGAGCTTTCGGCCCTCTCAGGGGCCTTCTTCAAGAGAGACTAAGTCAGAGTAAGAGACAGAGTCTCTCTTGAAGAAGGCCCCTGAGAGGGCCGAAAGCTCGAACAATTTACCGTGTAAGTGTTCTTTTATATGTGTCTATTCTTTTCTATTTGTGTTATGTTGTGTCAGCCAATTATATATATATATATATATATATATATATATATATACTTATTTGGATGTAAGCCATTTTTAACGAGACATATATTTATTTCTTACTGAAGGGTAAACCAAATAGTCCTCTTCGAGCGCCGCCATATCGCACCCAGGCCTCAAGAACACGATCTCAACTCCCGAGGGGGACTCGAGGCGGCGTGCGTGCTCTTTGCGAAGGTCACGCAGGACATCACCAGACACGGGACCGTTGCCAGTATCCATTAACGCCCCTTCCAGGATAGCCGGCGGGAGGTCACGTTCCTCCCTATCCCCGTCTTCTGTACGGTTGTCCTCGCGGACGTAAACCACTATCGGCATATTTATGAATCCTCTCTTCTTATTTTTTATTCAAAAGATGTCTTCCTTTCCAAGAACATAACCCGACACAAAAGATAAAAGACAATCGGTTTCTCAAACCATCATGGTTGAATACACACATGTGTTCAGATAAACAATTATATACCTAGAAACACATGAATGCACGTGAAATGAAAACACATTTTAGCACTGGAATTGAGAACACATTAATGTACCTAGACGAGCTGAAACTAATTTATTGACTAAACAGTGGTCATCTGTGTCTGAAAAAGCAAACCTTCTTTAAAGGTTCATTACGATGTTCGTAGAAGCATTGATTAAAATGCAGGGTTAACAAACTGCCCCATTTGGAAAATTCTAATTCTCACATTTTAAAATTATTTATGACTTCTTAATAGTTGAGCAAAATTAGACACAATACTCTGGTTAAGTGTTATAACTATTTGAATTTTTAACTGTGAAACGACGAAACGCAATAAAGTGGTAATTTTATAAAATATAATATAAAAAAGGGATAGTGTTTTGAAAGTTATTTCTAATCTTGCGTTGATGAAACATTGAAGATGTTCTTCTAAATGCAAAATCTTTAAAATAAGTATTAATATATTTGATTTAAAAGAAACAATATGTTTATATTATATAAAGGACTGTTCATTAGATATTTTAATGAGAAGAACCATATTAAATTTTTTGAAACATTAAACATCCAGTATAAGGATCACTTATTTTTAAAATTTCCAGAGGAAAGCATTTTGACTGGCTTTTTAAATTACTTAAACTTTTTAACCAAAAGTCAACGGACCAACCAACTCAACAGAAAATGAACTAATCCCTGATATCTTTTCCACATACCTTTAGGAATAGTCCACTTCTAAAATGGAGACTCGAGTCTTGATGTAACTAAAGCGAGTATTTTATCAAATTCACCGGAAATAAATATCTATTTTTAAAATGAGCACGATTTCCTGTTACATATACTCTTTAAAACCTTATCTTAAAGTTAAGTTTAGTTTCCTTATGTAGTACAGTAGAAAGGACTACACATACACTTCCTATGGATTGGATTGCGGCGCTAACACTGGCGCAGAAAGAGAAGAAATAAGTACCTAGTTGCACCACTCCCCGGTTGAGGCGCTTCTGAAACCACGTGACAATGGATACAAAGTTAGCACTGCATTCTGAAGACTAGAATGAAAGCTATAATTTGTACTGTTTGTCGAAGAAAAAATTAATTGCCATATAGTAGTCAATGAAACATGTATTTCATGCCTCATGAATATTTGAAAACTTGTTAAATGTAATTAGATACTAACAGGATATAAAGGAGTTCATAAACAAATATTATTATCATATTTCATAAATTTCATATTTAAAAAAATATATTATTTAAATATATTTTTAAAAATATGAAATTCATGTTTGATTGAAATTCATATTATTAAAATATAAACATTTCAAAATAAATATTTGGCATTAATTATGTTTTTTTATATATGCTTGTTAACATTCTTTTTTATTATATATATATGTACATACATTCATATAGAACTTGATTCATGAGTGATCATTGGTAAATCATTTACCCGTAATTTAATTGTAAAATTTAAAAATTTTGGGTACTAAATAAATATAAAAGTATTATCATGAAAAAAAGATTCTTTTTACTTTTTTTACATTTAAATTATTAATACGATAATGGGTTATAATTAATGAGACGAAGGGACCATTTGGTCTCAATAAAGGCTTTTTATAGCTAACTATTTTTCTAAATTGGGTTTAATCATAAGAATTTTTTTCAACATTGGATGCAGAATGTCAAGATCATGTTTTGCAAATTTATATTTTGGAAGCCGAAAGTGTTCACATGACATGTTTTGTTCATTTGATTTAAGTAGATGAGTTTATATTTTACATGTTAAAAAAATCCACAAAAACAATTTTTCGTCAATTTTTTTTGTCTCCCTTTTATGATGTAACCATATACCTTTTCTTGAAACACTAAGTCGGACATCAAAATGAGAGTATTTTTCAAAAAACTACATTTTTAATTTTTCTGAGGTAGTTGCCTTAAACCAAAGTATTTAATAATTAAAGGAGTGATTCTTAACTGAGAAGGAGTAACTAATTCCTTTTATAACAATGGCAAAGTCGTGCTCGGGGCCAAAAGCGTGAGAGTTATGGAGAATATTTAAATCGCTTGCTGGTCGGGTTACGTCAGCCAGTCCCTATCTGAATCCGCGACCGCACGTGAGTGTGGGTTTGGGTGGTCGTGATAAGATAAGCGAACGGTATGTGAATCTTTCATATAAATGCTGCCCTTTTAGTTCACTGAATAGACGGATGAACAATCAAAAGATAAGCCGTGAAATTCAATTCAGCAGTACGCTACCGGGAAGCAGATTGCGGTAAATAATAAATAATATTAGCAATAAATAATGATTATGGTTTCTATGCTGGAGTATAAGTAGAACAAATATAACATATAGCAATATGATTGGGAATCTTTCAACTAAATCCTGATCTTTTAGTGAATTAAACAGTGGGATGAATAAAGTGAAGCTGAAATACGCGCCATGAGAACTCTCTTCAAAAACACTGCTGGGAAGCGCTTTATTAATCAATGTATCACATTCACTCTAATTGAAAAGTTAAACGGGGATAGACCGAGGGTAGAACATCTGGCTGTGTACCTGGAGGTTTCTGTACCGTTTTTCAGCATCGGTAAACCTTTTCTCAGCTCATCAAAAGTTTATGGATAGTTTTTTTTGGAACGATACAGCCTTAAATAATCATAAAAAATACAATAATGATATTTAGGAACAAAAAAACGAGAAATATAGACTGCTACTAAAAAGCTACCGATAAAACTACCCTGGGCTCATGATGAAATTCAGACCGGGTGGGCGGGCCCGGCATCACCTGTCACAGCTGTGGGAGAGAGTGAAGTTCACGCTATTGGCCGGGGTACTGCTATGTGGAAGGCACCGGGAAACCAGCAGATTATTCTATCCCTTAAATATTGAGCCTTGAAGTCAAGTGGAGAAGATTGCTTTGGTTAAAGTAAATATTAGGATTGGAACACTGATAATGATAATCCAAAGTTCAAATTCAACAATTTAAAATGCTTTGAAAAATGACTACCATGCACATAATAATTTGATTGGAAAACTTAAACCAATTTAAATAAATCGAACTAAATATGATAACTGATTTTATACTTATTCGTGAACAGAATTGATTGGTACTTTTATCAGAATTAAAACAAAATAACCAAACTATTCAATTGGAACTGATTTTTTCGTTATTTTTTGTCGTTCTATTGGGAAGAAAAGCTTGAGAAGAGCAAATTTAGAGTAAAGAGTTCCTTTAAAAGAAAATGCTCTACTCTCATATCAGAGTTTATAAGCCAACATCAGTAATTGACTGATATTAATGTCACTTTCATAAACATATTGATAGAATTGACTTTAAAATAATTTTAAAATATTATAAATTATATTTCGTTTTTTATTCCTCTTAAAATGTTACATATATTTCACTTCATTTCAAAAAAGATTATCAAAATATTTAAAACAAAGTATTTATGCTTACTTAATCGGTTTAACCTACGAAATAATTTGGAAAAGATTCAAATATCTCAGTTGCATATCCTTTAAAAAAATATCTTCAACTATTCAATTGATTTCACTTATGATTGAATAAATATCACAAAAATAGTTTTTACTGTCTTAATCCAAGATTTAAACAGTAAAAAAGGATACCCTTTCCTTTCTGCGAATAATAATTTTTTAATAGTAGAGTTTTTTTAAATTTTACATGACGAAAATAAAAAATTGAAAAAAAAAATGTTTTTGAGTAATATGTATGTAAAAATTATTTTTTACCACATTTCCATTTATTTCGTCCCTTTCTCAATGCCTCCTATTAACTCACATAAAGGTAAAGTACCCGAGTAATGTTTTGTGTTAAGCGTACTAAGAAGGGTATCTCGGAAACAAAACGCGTGATCATTTGGCACGTTTGATCAGTTGCAACGCAATATGACAGTTAAAGTATAACGTTTCCTCTGATTACTCAAAGAAATTAAAAAATATTCAAATAGTTCAACAAAAATCTAATGAAACACCATTTATGATTAATTCAAAACTGCATTTGATTTATTAATGTAAATATAAGACTTAAATAGCCTTATAAAAAAGAAAGCGATAATTTTAAATTAACAGATTTTACATAAAATTGATAAACAGAATTTTCCTTTATCAAAACCGTTCATAAAACGATAAAGTACATTATTGATTTAAAAAAAACCTTACTTATAAAAAGATGATTTGGAAATAAAATTAACATATTCACATTTATGATACATGGCAAAAAGCATGTAAAGGTTGTTGAATAACGAGTATTACGCCAATATAGACTTGCATATGCCTACAAACTATGCCTAGGCAAGGTTGTAGGCATATGCCAATATGGCATAAATAATTTCTCAGTCAATACAGAATATATTTTGCTTTATTAACATTGATTGGTACATTAAACATTATCTCAGTTTTTGAGTTTCAATATTTTTATATTTCAAATTTGGCGTTAGGTTTCTAAAATCTTTGTTGTATAATGTTTACATTAATAAAGCATAGATATTAATCCAAATCAATTTTAATATCAGCTACAAAATTTTAAAACACCTTGCCTACACAGTTGAGAATATTAACAAGAACCAATTATCAATAATTTTCTTTTAAAGAAAACCACAGTTGCCTTTTAAAATTCAGCCAGGAGTATCAAAAAACGTTTTTTCTAATCGCGAGAATCATAGTGTGGACTTTTTGAATGATTTCCTCGTTAACCACGTCTGCCGGGCGTCCTGGTCGCTCCTCATCAAAAACAGATGTTCGCCCGCGTTTAAATTCGTTGAACCAATATTTAACTGTGGTCATAGATGGCGTGAAGTGTCCCCATACATAGCATCCAACTTTGCTTTCATCTCCTTGCATTTCTTCCCATCCTAAACAAAACAAAAAGAGAATCACCGATCGATACTGCTCTTTTTTCATCTTAGCGAAAATCACAAAAAAACACGTCTTACACTCAAATGGCTGCCAAATCCAAACTAAACTTTAAATCAGTCTGAAAATTGTTTCGCCGTCGTTTGATAGATGGAGCACTCGATGATATCATAAACTTCCCTAATAGAACGCTTTTTTGTCGTCAAACACGGGTACTTATTGAACCGCCCTCATATCAACACGTTTTCCCTGAAGAGTTTTGAAACATTTTCTCAAATCGTTGTCGTCTAGGAAAATCTCAGAATCTCCAAAGTCCAGTAACTCACTTGTTATCTTTGCTAAATAATCATGCTTCTCTGCAGTATCAACACTATCTCCGCACCTAGCAAACTCTTCCTCACACAGCCTACGAAGTTCATCATCCCTTGGACATGTCACGAACCGAACCATGTTCATAAAATCTCGGATATACATTTCAATGAGATCCCCTTGGACTCTCGATTCAGGTCTGTTCTTCTCTATGCTTGGCATCATGAATACATATTCCCTTAGTGTACTGAAATCCACTCCTCTACGCTGTACCTCCTTCCGCAGACTATTCCTAAACGTCTCCATGTGTTTAGGCAGCCATCCACCAGACAAAAACTCTCCCCGAAACAAATATCCTAAACCCACATCCACAAAAACATATCCCAATAGGACTGAAAGGTTACGTCTAAGGATAGGACTGACAGTGTTCATTGAAATACATATATTTCCGTCTACTCTGGTCAGTGATTCCGCTAATTTCAGTGCAAGTTTATTAAGAAAACCCGGCTTGTAATCTCTACTCAATGGTTTAAATTCTTCAGGTTGTATCTCTTTAATTTCAACCCCAAATTTTTTTTCAAAATTCTTCTCATCTCGCCTGTCTTTTGTTTCGCCTAAATTATTATAGGCAACCCAAAGTGCGTCTCTGTAGTGTTGTGCCGTTGGAGATAAACCTCTCCCTATAACAAAATTGTATCGGAAACGTCTGGTGTTAAAGTCTATTATCTCGTCCTCATAGGCTTTTTTGTAGGATAGAAAGAGTAAGTACCCTTCCTTAGTGTTGTTAGATACCGCTCGTGGGATATAATCTTGGTAGAATAATCCCCTGGCGAATTCTTCTGGATAAGAGACCCAATTATGTTTCAATTTTAGTTTTAGTTCCGTCATCCCTTCGAAATCTGATCTTAATTTCAACATATTCCCTCCCAGTATAGGGTCAAACTCTCCAGACTCCTCAAGCCATTCCAGGTCGAATTCTTCCCTATAATCCCGTGTGCCCTCCCTATCTTTCAGCCTATTCCAGTAGATGATGATTCGATCTGGGACGCAGAATTGACCGTACTTCCCAGAGGCCATATTCAGGGTCCGGTAGTACTTAAAATACTTTGCGAGTAGAATTGGGTCCGCTGGTGAAGTTGGAGCAGTGTTGAGTTTCACGTCATCTGAGTTAGGAGGCATCTCATTCACCATAAGGGAGGCTCTGAAAATATGGAAATAAAACAGAAATTATTGCTCTACTATGAGTACTAAATACTAATGAGTACTAAAAACGTACCCATTGTATACGAGGGCAGTTCAATATGCATCCGTATTAGATATAAAAAACCTATTTTTTTAAAACCTTTTTTTTAAATAATCCCCTTTTAGAAAGATACACTTCTCCCAGCATTCCGGCCATTTTTTTTCCCTCCGAAAAATAGGAATAATTGTTCGAAATACTCTTGATGAGAAAAGGAATAAAAATTGTAAACGATGAATCACAGCTTTTAGACATCATTTCTCTGTAATATGTTTTGTCTCATACAGATTTTACGATTTCCGTGAGTTTATTCTTTTTTTAAATTACTTGGAAATATTTTAAGGTGTAATACGATGTAAAGTGCATTGTTTTAGAAATGGAAGGAGAGGTGGCCGAGTAGCCGTTTAGATATCAAAACAAAAAGACCCTTAGAAGAGATTCTTAGGAGAAAAAACAATTTTCCGAGAGTAGGAAAACTACATGACTCATAATAAACTCATAGTTCAGTTTAACAATACGAGGGCGGTTTAATAAGTACCCGTGTTATAAATGAAGAAAGCATTTTTTCAAACACTTTTTTATTTTTCAACATAGTCCCCTTTTGAGAAAGTTAAATTTCTCCCAACGTTCCGGCCATTTTTTTAACCCGTTTGGGAATAAGAAAAAGTCGCAGGGAGCCAGATCGGGTGAATACGGGGGAATGTGCGGCAGCAATTCATAACGTAGTTCATGCAGTTTCGCGGCGACAACTCCGAGATCAGCTTGTTGTCCACCGTGAGCAATCCATCGGAACGACAATTTTATCATTTAGCCACCTTATCATGTAAAATATTAATTGCCGTTCCGGTCCACAGACGTACACACGGTCTCTGCTACTTTGGTAAGGTATCGCCAAGGCAGGCGTATTTGGGAGAGATCGACAAATCCTATATTTTGAGGGGGTTATGAAAATTACCGGAACGTTAGGAGAAGTGTATTTTTCTAAAACAGGGACAACTATGAAAAATAAAAAAAATATTTTTGAAAAAAAATGGTTTTCTTCATTTCTAACACGGGTACATATTGAACCGCCCTCGTAGTGGTCAAGTTAACATTTTTTATTTAATTTTCATCGAAGAATACACAAAAATTTGAGGGTATAAAACATTATTTAAACACAATTGCAGTTTTTTTTAAATTACAAAATGGTATTAGTATTATAATTGTCAGTTTATATCAATCTCGTTTTTTATCATTGATAATGTGTATACGATTTAATAAATTTGGCAAATTGATTTAAGTACATTTGCAATTGATAGTGGAATCATTGGAGTAATTGGATATATATATATATATATATATATATATATATATATATATATATATATATATATATATATATATATATATATATATGATACATTCCTTTCTTTACTGATGAAAACGGAAATAAAATGCCAATGTAAATACTATGCTAAATTCCCACTTAAATATTTTATTCTAGTTACTTACCTACTATAAGTCTTTCCCGTTGCCTTCTCCGTGTACGCTATGACAATATCTTCGAATCCGTAATATTTTGCCAATCCCGCTGCTCCGGTGGTCCCAAAGTGGAAATGTGAAATTTTGCTGTCGAAAGTAACCTTCGCCATCATCAACGCCGCCATATTCTCGCTGAAATTTATCTTTTGCAAACGGCGAGTATCCTTATTCGATTTAAGACGAGGCTTCTCCTTCAGGCTCTCCAATTCAACTTCTTCCTGACCAAAAGCCATTGGTTCTGTTGCAGTTTTACGCCAGTGCCCGTGTCTTCTCTTCTATGCGAGGAAAATGTCATATTTATTTAAAATAGAAAACAAATTAAAGCTTCGTGACATTTTTGTCCAAATTAAACTGTTAAAATTGTCCATACTAAAAAGAAAGACTCGTACTTTTCCACAAATTTTATTGTACGGTACAACGCGTTTCACACGACTAGTTTCTCGGAGAGGAGTAGCCTGGAAATGGTCAAAACAATCCATCAACGAATCTCCGAGCCCCCACCCCTCTCAGGTACTTCCAACCCTCCTTGCCCCCACTCTGTCCTAAGGGTATATTATCTTGCTCTGTCTGTTTTGCAAATTTGTACCTGATGATGCCGAAATTTGGTGAAACGCGTTTTACCGTATAATAAAATCTATGGAAAAGTACAAGTCTTTCTTTTTAGTATAGATATTAAATACTTCCACGAAGTGAAGCCTGAAACAAGAGAATATATTGTTAAAATTAATTTCAAGTAGTCAATTTGTTTACTATTTTCTATAGAACTGAACTTTTGTTTGGAAATTATATGATTAATTGAAATTAACTTTTAAAAAATTGGAATACTTCATTGCCATTCCTCGTCTTAGTATACGAAAACGTGTATTAATCTGTTTACAAAACCAGGGTTTGTCCCGGAAGTAATTCAATTTTTAAAAAAAGTTACGTATTAAAAAGATTTGCAAAAACTCTGAAAATTCTTCAAATTACTCTCTTTAGTTATCAGCACATTTTTTCCAGAGCATCTGCCATGACCGGTACGTGCCCTTTAAGGCATCTTTAGGACCTATCGCAAAAGATCTTCGTCACAGAGCTGATTGGACCTCTTTTATATGGACACAAAAACGGATTCCTTTCAGGGCAGCCGTAATCCGAGGGAACAAAAAAGTCTGATGGGGCGACGTCAGGACTAAAGGGAAGTAGGGGCAGCGTTTGCACCTGGTGTTTTGCCCGGAACTAACACACTCTCAGAGCGTTGTAGCAAACACCTTAGGCACGATTTTTGGACATACCTTCCTCATCGCTAAATCTTCAGTAACAATGCGATACACAACAGTTGAAAAAAGGTTCTTTTCATTGGCAGCGTTCTTGAAACTCAAACGATGGTCAGGGTCCTACAACAACACGAGCCACATTGTTGTCGGTTACCCAGGAGCGCTGTTCGTCGTGAAGCTCTTTTCGGCCTTCCTTAATTGCTTTTTACCACCTCGATACTTGTAAGTAGGACGGAGCAGAGCCCTTGACTCATTTTTCTAGTCTCCTCAGGAGATTTTTATACAGTTTAACACAAAATTTAGTAACCTCGTAACGTTGCTTGAACGTTGATTCCATTTTCCATCCATGGCAGCTCCGTGATTCCATGATCCTAGAAAGTTTTCTCAACCCTTTTCACAGTGGCGTTTACAATATCGATTAAACTTATTAAAAAAATTTAAAGATGGGTCTTTTTCGAATGACAACAAGAACATAATGCGAACCCCAACGTATTAGGGGCGGAGGGATCACGAATATAAGATTAGAGAGATAGACTGCAAGACTGACTGGTTTAAATGGTCATTTATTCCAAGAACAATAAGATACCAGAATGCTTGTAATCAAAATCTCCCAGGAGTCGGCTCGACACAATAAATATCAACCTACAAGGTAACGACGTCGCATGGTTATACTAGTGTATTTATATTTTTTTTGCCGCTTCCCCCACCTTTTCCCATCTATTTGACAACCCTTAATCCCCTTGTCCTTAACCTTTTCCCCTTGTGCTGCATGCCACACACCTTTTTGGTGGCGCGCAGGGTTTTGATGTAGATGTAGATCGTTGACGTATTTTTCCGTTAGGCACCGAAGAAATTTATCGCTTGAAGTTGCAAGATCATCAGTTCAATTTCTTTTCGTAGCACTGACAGCGTGTAGAGGTTTACATTAACTGATGTTTTACCACTAACTTTGCAAGGAGAGAACTGAGTCCGGTTTCGTAGTAAAGCATAGTGTCTTCCACACCTATTCAAAGTGTAGTTTGATCTCACTCTGACTAATAGGAGGCATGACCATTTTAAAGCACACGATTTATGCCAAATGGTAATAAGTGCCATGATACACCCTGTATGTGCTTAAAGATTACACAAAGAATACTCGGTAATTAAGAGTTTAAAGGCGTATATAGGGAACCTATGTTATTTTTGCTTTCTTGGCATCAATTTAATAGATTAAACTCGAAGATTAGTAAGAATAGTTTTTGCTGATATTGCATTCCATTTTCAGGAGCTAAAAAGCGCAGACTTTCGCATTTACATAAAATATATTTCAAAAGTACGAGGATATTGTTTTTTTAATTTCTTCAAACTTCGTCTCGTCTTGTCTGACATCACTTGGTTTATAATCTTATTATAATTACCTCTGAACATAACCCAAAATGAATGTCATTTAACACGAAGCAATATATTAATTTTTCGGTGCAAAGGCCATGCCATGAGTCCATGCTAACTGCATGAGTTGAAGAGAGTTGAAGAGGCAGTCTCGTAGTATGGTGACCCAAATTCATCGCCCGTCCTGCGGACAATCTTCCATCTACTCCTAGTGACAATATGAAAAACTCTCATGGGGCTGGCGGGGTGTTCTTATTAGATAAGAGAACCCTAACTAAAACAACGTTGCCAGATATGCAAGCTCTCCGGTCTGGCGACTTTCTTTGCGTTGGAAACAACATATACTACATATAGTACATGCCCTCTCAACAGAGGTACAATCCCCAAATAATTCGGTTTGGCAACACAGCTCTCCAAATGTCGCACTGTTTCCATGGAATAATTTTGTTAGGTGCAATTTTGTAGTGGATAAAATTAATTATTATTTATCAAGCAAAATGTGACACAATAAAAAATAACTTGGAAAGTATAACTCAAAAAGAATACCTCCTAAAAAATAACTTGAAATGATACCGCATGGATATTCAACTAAAGTTAATGTCTTGTCCCTCTGAAAATAGTTTATAACATTAAATTGAGTTGCGCTTCGATAAAAAAGGATTTAATATTTTGCAATTTTATTAATAAGTCGATCAAAATGCTCGTTTGGCTGAATATATGCATATTGTCCGCGCATTAAATCATTCGTATTTACCTCCATGTAGACGTAAGACAAATTTGATAAATACCTCAGAAAAATACTTTTTTAGGAAACTACAATTTTATTTATAAAAATTTTAAATGATTCACTGTATCATTCAAATTATTGTTTACTTAAAATTGAAAATGGACTTTCATTTGATTTTTTTAAATTGTTAAAGTTTTCAATTTGCCTACATTAAACATTCAGTAAGCCTGTGACCAAATTTAGATTAAAATTTTATCATAAATAGATCATATAAACTCAAGTGAATAAAATATACCCGAAAAAACCTTAGGTACTTTTTTAGAGACATAATTTTAAAAAACTTATAATGCAACATTAAAAATTAGATTCAACAATACAATAAATGTATTACCCATCAATAAATTATTACATAGCTATCCATCTAGAAAAATAAATCAAAATGGTGGTAAATCACTTAGAAATTAATTTTAAAGTTAATTTGTATTAAATATAAATTATTTAACAAGATATTATTCCAAGTCCCGAATGCTACCGAATGTATACGTAAAGAAAAAAGGCTTTTATATATTCAAAGATTATTTTAACATTAGGAGTAACCTAATTCAGGTACTCTGTGACTCTTTTCACAATGCTGCAGACACATGGCATGAAGTGATACAACAGTCAACGTTTTATGAAATGAAATATGAAGAAACTTACTTTTCCGTTATCTCCAACAATGACAGACTTTCAATAACTCCTTGTTTATCGGCGGATTTCGTTCACAACACTAAAACTTATCTGGAATATTAAACTGTAAACAGCAAAGACAAGAGGATATGATAGCAGATAGGTTGGGACCACCCGTGAAGATGCACACCCCAAGACGAAGAGTTTGAATCTTCTGGCCACCCACGCTGAGAAACCAGTACCAACGCCACCACGTGAATTAAACCAGGAACCATCTCCCCAAGCATTCCTCACTTCAGTTAATACGGAGATATGCCGCTTCACACTGTGGCACTGTAGTCTTACACAAAGTAGTTTTATACCTATATTATTCAAACTTGCATATCAATTTTTAATATTTATTTAGTATAATTTAGTCGTCAAGTATTTTGAAAAACGCGGAACAACCTAAACATGTATTCGAAGGTTTTATTTGGTAAGTTGAGTATTTTTTATGTTCTATATTAAAATTAAAAAGTAGTTCTGTTCTACTATTTTATTCATTTAATTTCTCCCTGAACATATATTGCGAAGGATTCCTGGCAAGCAAAATTCCCGTACGTAATTTGTTCAAAAGATATGGACAATTGTTTTTCTTTAAACCGACCGTCTAAAATAGCCTACCAATTCAATAATTAACTTTTTATTGCGTTATATTTAAAAACAATACACTCTAAATGACCCCAATTGATGCCCAAATTAATGGAATTAGGTTTCCATGTGTTTTTTATTGAAGAGGTCGCTCAATTTGAGATAACCGGATATAAAATTTGATGATAAGTTCGAACCTAACCTATATTCTTTTCCTTATAAGATTAAATTAGCAATCATTGTACGGATAACACTAATAAACAAGTATTAAAGAAAGATAGTGTAATTTGAAATTAGTAGAATGATGGGAATACCACTAAATGGGGACATAAGGGTAAAAAATGTGTATTCAAATGGCTATTTTCCTTAGCAATGATTACGCAAACAAAAAGTATTCATTTTAAATGTAAATTTAACTTTTTTATGAAAGTACTTTCATATTATGCGTTTACCTACGTCTTTGTGGCGTAGAATATTATCGTTATTATTGATGAAACTCACATGTGTAGATAGACATTGTCAGGTAGCATACTACCTTGATCAAAAAGTTCCCGGAGTAACCACCGTGTGGCGCTCCCATCGTTCCGATTTGAGTTCTGTTTTTTTGTTAAATTGGTACATCTGTTGTTGATATTCCCTTTAAATCTTAGTGTCATAACTTGACATTTGCAAAAGTTACGGTCGGTTTTCGGTATGTCCATCAGTGCTTCCTGCGATTTTTCCATTACTTCCTCTCGGCTGCTAAAACGCGTTCCCCGTAATGGTTTTTTAACTCGATTGAACAGAAAGAAGTCACAGGGAGCCAAATCAGGTGAATTCGGTGGCTGTTGGATGGTATTTGTTGCATTTTTCGTCAAAAAATTACGAATAATGATAGCACTGTGCGACGGTGCGTTATCATGGTGCAAAATCCACGAGTTTTCTGCCCACATTTCTGGTCTCTTTCGGCGAATTGCTTCACGCAAACGTCTCATAACGCCCAAATAATACTCTTTGTTTACTGTCTGGCCTTCTGGCAAAAATTCATGATGCACTACACCGTTGTAATCCATGAAAACCGTCAGCATTGCCTTCTTTTTTGACTGAAAACGACGTGGTTTTTTTGGTCTCGGCTCATTTTGTGAACGCCATTCACTTGCCTGATGTCTGGATTGCGTGTCGTACTCATAAACCCACGTCTCGTCTCCAGTAATGATCCTTTTGATGAATGTGGGATCGGATTCAGCCTCGCAAATCATGTCTTTTGCGACGTCAACACGGTCTCTTTTTTGCATGAAATTGAGGTCTTTTGGCACCAACTTTGCTGCTACACGACGGAAACCCAAATCATTAACCACAATGTCTTGGGCGGATCCATAGGCAATGTTCAAGTCCTCCGCTATTTCTCTGATGGTTAATTTGCGGTTATTGACCAACATTTCTTTTACTTTATCAATTTTTTCACCGACTTTCGATGTCGATGGTCTGCCACTGCGTTCATCATCTTCGATTGACTCACGACCACTTCTGAACCGCTCGTGCCACTGGTAAACGACCGTTTTTTTTAGAGAATCGTTGCCGAAACACTTTTCCAACATTTCCAACGTCCGTGCGCCACTAAATCCGTTTTTTACGCAAAATTTAATACAAGTTCGTTGTTGCAAATTTAAATCCATTTCTGAAATTGTAAAAAATCGCCAACACACACAGAGATAGATGTACTCTTCGCTACGTAACTTTTGCAAATGTCAAGTTATGACACTAAGATTTAAAGGGAATATCAACAACAGATGTGCCAATTTCACAAAGAAAACAGAACTCAAATCGGAACGATGGGAGCGCCACACGGTGGTTATTCCGGGAACTTTTTGATCAAGGTAGTACATGTCCTAAGTGTTATAGTCAAACTTGTCTTGAAAAAAGTCATGACATCATAAATCAAAATCACCAAAGATAATGAATAAAATCAGTCGAAAAAAACAAAACACTTAAAGGACACTTCCCCACAAGGACAAAATCCCACCTTATCAACTTGTTTGTTCCAATCAACAAGATCAACAGATCAAAACTACGATGGTACCTGAAATTTTACCCATCCCTGATATGATTATATGAAATGTTTGCATCGTTTCTTAAAGGTTTCAATAGTGGAAGAAGGTAGGAGTGGTACTTAAAAGTTCCTTCCCTGTTTGGAAAGGGCACAAATTATTTTGCATGCAAACGGTTCCAAAAATATGGTATCATTCCCTAATCTGTTCACCTAACGACATATCTTTTCATGTGATGGGCTACTGAGTGACATTAAAATGGAAGTATTTTCACTTTCGCATGAAGTGGAAATCATTATTGTGGAAATCATTATTGTGGAAATCATTTGGAAAACCATGAAGAGATAAAATAATTATAAAATATCAATTCCAGAACTTAAACCCCATAGAGATATTTCAACGTGCTTACAAACACATGAAAAAGTTTAAAACATTTAAATTTTTACTGTCATAACACTTCCGGTCTAAAGTATATTACGCCGCACCCCATACCGAGAACGGACTTCAAACAATCCCACCTTTGTTTAACAATAATACGGGATGTATTCTGCTGTTTTCTCTAAATGCGTTTATTGATATTTAATCAAAATTTTATATATTTATGAAATCTAATTACGAGATCCATTCATTATAATTTGACTGCATACTTTTTTTTCATTCTACCCACAGATATATTCTGTCTGAGTTAAATAGTAACATTGAACTTGAACGTAAACGAAATAAGGTAATTAACCTGATAAATTAGGCGAAATAATGATGAAATGCAAAATTTTGTTTATCCTCCTTATTTTTTCATCCTTAGATCGATGTTCCTTTACAGCGTAAAATCTTCATGTCCATTAGATAAAGACTATGATGTCCTTTTTCACTGTCCTTTATCTTCGCTCGACGAAAATAATGTTATAAATGTAAGGAATATAAAGAACAGTTTAAATATATATTTTTTTCTTCATTCAATTAACAAGAACTTCCGCAAACTTGAGCCAGAAAAATCTGACATATCTTCAGGTCTTCACAACATCAGGACCTGAAGTGGTTAAGACGCAACACAATCTAGATCGTGATATAAAAAAATTGTTTGATAACAAGTATCTTCTTTCATCATGTAGGTTTTACATCATGTAAAACCTAAAGCTGTGTCATTTGTTTAGGTCTAATAAATGGTTGAACTATTGTAATTTGAGAATCAAACAAGTTAGATAGTTGATCGTATTTCATTGGATACCGGACATTTTCAGAATGCTTTTTTTATTTGAGCAAAAATTGGGCTTTTTGCGTGGCATTAATCTCATAATCAATCCCTTGATCCAGAGTGAAACCTATATTTACATGTGCAATTGCCTGTAAGATTACAACTGCTGTGCTAAGTTACATTGATTTTTCAAATTATCTATTCAGTTGGAATATTTCAACCAAAATCATCACACGTATCATATTATACATTTAAAATGTACACAATAATATTTACTATTGAATGATAACATTTTCTATACTGGAATTCCTCTAAACGTAAAAGTTGAATGAGCAAAACCGACAAAAGGTTAAGATTTCACATTTCGGGAATATTCTTTCCATTTGTTTCGCTAATTTTGTAAAATTTCAATCGAAGAAAATTTTAATTTAACCAAACAGTTTTAACATGGATAATTTTTTGTTTTGGAAACGTTTTCGGGAGATGGATAGAACTAATCCACGACTGTATAATATTACAGAAAAAGAAAATCAAGTGTTTTCGCTTTGTTATGTAAGTGTTATCAAATACCTTTTCTGAAAGTTGCAAAATTACACCACAAATTATGCGACCTCTTGACAAAAAAACGAATGGAAACCTAATTCCGGGTAATTAGGCATTGAAGGAGGTGAGTTAGAGTTTATTGTTTTTTAAATTGAATGCAATCAAAAACGTTTGTTACCAAACTTAGGTTATAAGTGGCTGGGTTTCTGAGGAAAAGTAGGAAAACAATTAACTCGTACGAAAAGTTAGTTTGCCTGGAATCTCTCATAACATATTACTAGGGAGAATTAAATGAAATTAATAACAGAACAGAAACACTTTATAAATATAAATATAGGGCATATGAAATCCTTTGGCAATTTCTCATTGGTAGAAGGAAGCAGTTTTATTTTCAAGAAAGAGAAAACACCTAAAGCTTGGAATTCCTCATCGATGTTGCACCATAAATTCTACAAGGGGACCCCTGTCATTTTACGAGATTAAATCACTATTTAGATCCGCAAAACAATTTCCAGCTACATTCTTAAATAAATGGCTGTGAAATGAAGCAATTTTTAATCCCTTATAAAAATGTAAACATAAATCCCTTGAAATATTTTTAAAAAGTCTCTAAAAATGTTTTCCATTGGAAACATTGCGAACAGCACAATTAAAAAAAGGATATGGTAACTAGATAATTAAATAAACCTTTTTCCAATCTCTTGATTTATTAATTATAGCAATTCTTCAAAAGACACTTTTTTCTATTTTTTAAGCTTTTTTAATTCATAAAAAATCCAGAAAATCAAAACAAAAACATGTATTATATACATATTTATAAACTTTAAACAAAAAATATAAAAAATTAATATTACCAATCCATTGATCATTTGGTATTTCTACCCAAGTGTTCACTGGAATTATTTCATATGTTAAATAAATCCTTTTGCTTATCGAGAGATTACAGTTAAACTCTTATTCAAATATTAAACAAAAAATATTTTGATAAATATTAATATACGTGTTTGGCTTATTTTATACTTCTATTTAATTTTTTATTATTAAAGTTGTTGTCAATTACAAATAAAAATTGTTATAAAAATTACCATATTGCAAACTTATAACATAAGTTTACCCTTGAGGTTGAAAAACATGTTACTCTCATAAAATATGATAACAAATTAACTCTTCCAATAACATACGCAAAAATAACGTAATATGTGTCAAAAAAGGTTTAAAATATTTTACTTACCTTAATAAAAAACATAAAATGCATGTGTGCATTATAAAATATGTCAAAAAAGGTTTCAAATGTTTTACTAGCCTTAATAAAAAACATATAATCCATGTGTGCGGCATAAAATATCAAAAAAAGGTTTAAAATATTTTACTAGACTTAATAAAAAACATAATATCCATGTGAGCAGCATAAAATATTTCAAAAAAGGTTTAAAATATTTTACCAACCTTAATAGAAAACATAAAATCCATGTATGCAACATAAAATATTTCAAAAAAGTTAAAAATATTTTACCAACCATAATAAAAAACATAAAATCCATGTGTGCAGCATAATCTACGACATAAAAACATACAGGAAATATACAATGTGTAACACTGTCTCAGAGCAAACAAGTAGGTTAAATGTTTTCCAAATTGCAAATAAGTGGAAAAATAAACTCCAAATTCACTGCAAGTAATCAAAAATCAATATTTTTTCTTCTTTTCAGCATCTTGAAAAATATTCGAGGCAAAGCCATGGTCGGTTGTTGATTAATTTTGAATTGCTAAATCAATCCTTGGAATACATTTAACCTAAGAATGCACTGAGTATAGGTCAGTATATTATTATTAAAACTATATGGAAGTAAATACTATAGGACATATAATAATATTGATACAATGACTTCATTAAAAATATTAAACTACAAAAACTATAATTACATACAATTTAAAAACGCTGCAAAAAATTAAACACAGATCCAGTTCTTCTTCCAACTGGTAAAATTATCCAAGTATTCTTCGCAATACACAAATAAACACAAATTTATATCGTTCACAATTTTTATGTGACCACATATTCTAATTGCGTTATCTAAATGAATTTGAGTTACATATTACGGTTCGCTATTGCTCGAAAAAATTTAAGATTAGCATCGTCCTGTTTAAGACATTTGGAAACTGCATTGAATGTTTCATTAAGAATAATGTCAGCTTTTGCCTTTTTGACCCGCCAACGGATCAAATTAGAAGTAACCTTCAATCTCTTCAAGGTCGATTTTTCTCCCGTGTTCAGCGCTGACAGAAGTCTTTTGTGAAATTCGATGATGCATAATAAAGACGATCGATAATGCCAAGTGCCCGTCTTGTAGAAACAACAGATGGCGGAGATTAGAAGATGCGTGTCAAGGGTACACCGTTCTGATCGTAGAACTGCAACCTTCTTGTGCATCATAAAAAATTCTGACTGCTGTCTCTTTCTTGTCAGTTGCCGGGCGAAGACCGAACAGAATCCGATGACCTCTTGAGGGCAGTCACCTTGGAGTAAGCGAGGTTTGAAGATGTCCAAAAGCCTGAAGGTTATGCTGATGGCAAAATTGATTTTATCACGTTTCAGCTGTTTTATTACAATGCCCAGGATAGAGTTAAGTACATCCAAATTGCCCTGAAAATTAAAAAAAAAACTTTGATATTTCCATTTGATCTTTTGAGTAATTTGCAATGAAAGTATCAAGTTTCCAACAGGTTATCTAAAATCTCATAATTGTGACCCTGTTTAATTGAATAACACACATATATTATTATATTATAATATAAAGGTTTAATATACGTGGTACTTAGACTTTTTATGCACTTAAAACATTGAATAAATTAAGAAAATTATAATTAAAACATAGCTAGTGCGAAAAAGACCGGGCAAACTTTGTTGTTCATTTGAATCCTTGAAAACCCACAACTTTGAAAAAAATAAGGCATCTAGTCAATGAACGAACATTTTCATATTTACCTATAATTATAAAAAAGCGGTCGTAAAAAAAGGATTATTTTCCAAGAATAATACTACCACACAAGAGGTTTTAAGAATCATAATGTATCTATAGCTGTCAAAGGCATTAATTCTTAAATATATTAAAAATGCATGTAATCAATTTCTAAGCATAATGGTTTTTCAAAGCAAGTTTCTGTATTTACGGCTCTCTGATGAACAATGCAGTAATTGATCCTAAATATATTAATCTTAATCAGAAAGCATCATTTATTTTACTTCTGCTGAATAGTCCCAAAAAGACAGCCGTATTTCTATTTGATCTTGGAGATCATTAAGATGATATTTTTAGCATTACATGGACTTTGCACGTCCATAAAATCGTGATTCCATTTCATTGAATAGCAAACATATTATAATGTCATATTATTTGTAAAACCATAAACACAGTAATAAATCTAAAGGTTGGTTTAGTAGGCGATGGTAGATGAACGTCTTAAGACGATGCACTAGTCGGGTATCAAAACGACGGCCATTATGGAACCCCTGACCGGGTGGAGGACCTGAAAAAACTTGTTAATCATGAAATTATTGAATACGAGGCCGGTTCAACAAGTACCCACATTTGACGACAAAGCGCGTTCCTGGGGGAAGTTTATGCTATCATCGTGTGCTGCCATCTATCAAACGACGGTGAAACAAATTTCAGACTGATTTAAAGGTTAGTTTGGATTTGGCAGCCATTCGAGTCTAAGACGTGTTTCGTGATTTTCGCTTGAAGATGGACAAAGAGCAGTATCTTTCGGTATTTCGATTTTTATTTTTGGATGGGAAGAAATGCGAGGAGATGAAAGCAAAGTTGGATGCTGTTTATGGGGACACTTCACGCCATCTATGACCACAGATATTGTTTCAACGAATTTAAACAAGAGTGAAGATCTGTTTTTGATTAGATACCAACGGCGAACGAAAGTTCGCGAAGTAGCAGCGTCCGTGGGTGAGTCGATCGGAACGGCAATTAATATTTTACCTGATAAGTTTGCAAAATGAGAAAATTGTCTTGCCCAATGGGTGCCGAGATTGCTCACGGTGGACAACAAGCTGATCCCGGAGGTGTCACCGCCAAACTGCATGAACTACGTTATATATTGCTGCCGCACCCCCCCCCCGTATTCACCCGATCTGGCTCCCAGCGACTTTTTCTTATTCCCTAACACGAAGAAATTGTTCGTGGGAAAAAAATTTAGATCAAACGAGGAGTTGACTAATCCTATTTTTTGGCGTGGTTAAAAAAATGGCCGGAACTTTGGGAGAAGTGTATCTATCTAAAAAATCTACGTTGAAAAATAATAAAAAATTAGTAGCTTGAGCGGTAGCTTAAGTGGCTAAAGCACTCGACCGGATATTGAGGGATCTGGTTTCGAATCCCAGTCAAGGCGAATGATTTTTACACTCTGAAGCTGTTGCATTGAAATGCACATTAGCGGATGACTCCGTTAAAAGTTACTGTTGCGGCATCTCCCGCAGTTTTTTTGGAATAAAAAATTATTTTAAAAAAATGGTTTCTTCATTTCTAACACGGTTTAATAACCTTGAGTTACAGATGAAAATATTTCTTCAGCTGCTAGTAGAGCTTAAAATATATTACTCAATAAAAGAGATGAGTACTCACAGATATCGTCCAATAGGACTCAGAAATCAAAATGTCTACCCCGTTAATGCCTTCCAGTTTCATATTTTCACCAATTTCACTCGGTTAACATTTTATCCTTGAAAAGGTTAGCTGTAAAATCGCATGAGGATGCTGAAATAACTGCAATCTTGCCTTTGAAATCTCGGACCACCGTAGAGGTGACCCAAAATTTTGACCTTGAATATGGCTCATTTGCTGTTCCATAAAAGTCAGGTCTTAAATCACATGAGCAATTGAATTAGTCACCAAGTCTAATAGGAAAGGTTTATACATGTCCTTACCGCCTTGTTAGTGTCCATTATCCCCAAATACGATTGGGATAGATATGGAATTGCTGCCATGTGAAGTTTTCTGTGAATAAGGCAGCAACCGTAGGCGTACTTCAAGAATAGTGTCGTATCTCCGTCCAGAGTGTTTGAATATGCCTCCACTTCAGCGTCATCCTTCAGTTCCTTATACAATTCGTCCAATTGACACATCTCCAACAAAGCCTTTGCCAATTTCTTCTTGAAGTTTCTCGCTTTGTAGAAATCTCCGCTAAAGCGTGCCACGAATCCAGAATAACCAAGTTTAAAGCACTGATGAGCGACAATATAGTTCCTCTCCATCATGTGTTTTGTCCCCATGATATCGAGGGCGTTCAGCATAATTTGGACGTATCGCTGAAATAAACGCAAAAAAAAGTTATTTGAATATCGCAAAAGGTGACCATCAATATGTAACTTATGCAAAAATAATCTTTATTTACTAAAACAAGTCCAAAATGTTTAAGATAATGTCTTTTTCATGCATCTAGTCATTGTCTTTTTTAATATTTTAAAGAATGAGTTGGTTTCTACTTTTGACGAATGATGTTCTCTCTTTGTTTATACCTTAAAAATATCTCTTAATTCATTATTTGGTAAAAAACATTAAATGATATGGTTCATGAAATAAATTTCCTGAATTAAAAAAATATTTTGCTTAAGGGTATCGTTAGTGCCAAATCTATTTGTTGTATTACCCATGAAATAAAAAAAGAAATCACTTTTTTAAACAAGAATCATAATAAATAGATAAAGAACGTACCAAGGCCGAATGAATGGAATGGATATAAAACCCAAAGCCGTACTCTTAAGGGCACTAATAGGTGGAATAAATAAGGGGGTTTACAGGGATCGAGAAAGTTATAGCAATCACTCAATCACTCCGGTATATGTAGGCACATTGACCGTCGTGAATCGCAAACACACAACACTCAGGGTTTACGGGGCGGGAAGCCCGACGCCAGTCAACAATTACTCCCTCGCTCATGTATTTGCAGAACAAATTGACCTTCGCAAGTCACAAACACACACACACTCAGGGTTTACGGGGTTGGAAACCCGACGCCAGTGACCCGTCACTCAAACTAGGAAGACACTGTAAGCACAGTGCTGGTGGGGAAAGAGTGCCGAAAAACCTGACACCAGGTGGTCTGAATGACGGGTCACTGGCGTCGGACTTCCCGCCCCGTAAACCCTGAGTGCGTGTGTGTTTGCGACTTGTGAGGGTCAATTTGTTCTGCAAATACCGGAGCGAGGGAGTAAGTAGTTTTTCCAATCGTTTTAAATTTCAATCATTTGAGTGACGGGTCACTGGCGTCGGGTTTCCAACCCCGTAAACCCTGAGTGTGTGTGTGTTTGCGCTTCACGACGGTCAATGTGCCTACATATACCGGAGTGATTGAGTGATTGCTATAACTTTCTTGATCCCTGTAAACCCCCTTCTTTATTCCACCTATTAGTGCCCTTAAGAGTACGGCTTTGGGTTTTATATTCATTCCAAGATAATGAAAACTTCGTTGCAATTTTCCACAGTTAAAACTTTATTGCCGACCATGGTTTCGATACACTGTATGATCTTCAGTGAAGATGATACAGTGTATCGAAACCATGGTCGGCAATAAAATTTTAACTGTGGAAAATTGCAACGAAGTTTTCATTATGTCTCGATTCCACAATATCACGCCGGACTCTTCACTTTTCATTCCAAGAATCATAAAATTTGTTGTCTCAGGCGTAACTTTACGGAATTAGCATAAAAAATTAAATTTAAAATTAAAAAAATAATTAAATTACGATTATTAATTTTACAATTAAGGAATTACAAAGTCAATTATTTCTTTACATTTCAATAAGAACCAAAAATATTTATTTTAATGTGAAATTAGACGAGTATTTACGTTAAAAAAGTTAAATATGCTTATTTTTCCTGAAAAAACGATCTAGATAGCTCAAGAAACACATATCACTTTCACATATATTTGATGTCACATTTGAAAATAAACGCGTTTTTTTTAAAATAATTGGTATTAAGTATCTCATTGCTATATTTTCTGTTCTTAAGTGATAAGAAGAAATTTGTAGATGAAAATAATTAAACAGGAATGTTTTTAATATCGGAAAAGCTATAACAATATACGTTTTGGCATCTGTGATTATTTTTTTCTTCGAGTGCCTTCAATACCTAAAATCAGTTATTAGTCCGAAACCTAATAGTTACAGTTCACTTACTTTCCATTAAAAATTATAGATATTTCATCTCTCTTAATACAAAAAACCATGAACACATTTATACACCCGAACGTCGGTTTGATTGTTCACCCAGTACTATAAGCCCTATTTACGGCGTGTGAAATTCACACATCAGGCTATTAAGGGGGCGCAGTTCCTTAATACACTGTGGCGGTTGTGGTTTCCCAGGAAGATCTGGTACCCAAAAAATCACTTTAGCTTGTGTGTGTATATATACACACACACACACACACACACACATATATATATATATATATATATATATATATATATATATATATATATATATATATATATATATATATATATATATGCACCTACTTCTTTCTTTTCAATGTGCAAATCTGTGTTAAATGAATTTGTCTGTCTA
The DNA here is from genome assembly GCF_022747635.1 of Hetaerina americana. Taxonomy (NCBI): domain Eukaryota; kingdom Metazoa; phylum Arthropoda; class Insecta; order Odonata; family Calopterygidae; genus Hetaerina; species Hetaerina americana. The sequence continues at coordinate 2,120,146 of NW_027287041.1, read as the reverse complement.
TATGTATTTATATTTACATATGAATGTAACTATAAGTTTAATGCCTAATATAATATGTATACGACGATGGGTTAAATGGAAGAAGGGACCATTTGGTCTCAATTTTGCCTCAATAAAGACCTCTATCTATCTATTCAAAATATAGTGTGAAAGAATACTACTTGTAGTAAATACATTGAAAAACAAAATTTTCTGCATGCATACCAAAAACTTCAAGAATATACTACCGATTCATGATCAGTTTTAGACTTGCAGGTTTTGGAGCCAAAGAAACAGGTAACATCCAACATGCTGGAGGATTTGTCGTCAATTTCAGCATCGTAAAGGCTCTGATACACCTCCCTCAATTCACTGTAGACTTCGCCACTGAGGCTGGGTATCATTCCTGATTTGATGACGTCGCTGAAGAGATTCCGGAAAGTCTGTCCAAAATATTCCATTGGTTTCCAGACTGGGAACTCGAGAACCAATGTTCAATATGTTTTTTCCCCTTGGCGACGAATGGTATCTGCTCTTGGACCTTGAGGATTGAAGAGAGTGGATTAATATCATAATATCATTGAGGATTTCATTCATTTCTGTAGCTTGAGGATTTGGAAGTGGATTCTTAAATATTTGAAAGAGGCAGTGTTAAATAGATGTCATGTGAAGCAAGAAATAGGATAGAAAAGGGAATTACTAATGCGGAGGAAGAGTCTGTTGCATTTTTTCTATGCTTTGAAAATAGGATACTTTCTGAAATTTTGGGGCTTTTAATGGAACTAGATGTTGTGACGAAATGCCGTACATACAATATCACAGGCATTCGTATTCGTGCGCGACGTGTGCTTTAACCTCGTGGACTGTGGAACGTCGCGCACGAATACGAATACCTGTGACATTGTATGTACGGCATTTCGTCACAACATCTAGTTCCTTTAAAAGCCCCAAAATTTCAGATTTACGAGGATAGTTTCTTTCGAATTGAGGCAGTGTTTACTACTTAAGACAAACTACAATGTGGGAGCAGCGCGAACATGTAAACAAAGGATTACAATATATTACATATACTCTAATGACCAAAATATGTTTTAAAACAAATCTCACACCTATTAAAGTTGCATTCCGATCGCTGATAAAGGAAAGAGATGAAATAATGTCATGCCTGATTAGCACATTTTATGGACTGTGGTTTATTTGAATAATACACGATGATAATGCGAGAAATAAATTACTAAAATCAGGTAAATAAAATAGTTGGAGATTGAATTAAAATTTTCAGTTTTGAATTATGTGTATTTTAAAGAATTGTAAATATAAAACGAGGTTAAGAAAAACTCTCAGCCTATCAATGAAATACTGCGATTTTCAGTTCAAAAATGTTTTTTTTTATTTCTAAATAATCTGCCTTGACTTTAAAACAAACTTGGTACAGCGTTCCTTTAGTAAGTGTGAGTATGAGCCTTGTAAGACGATAAAATTTTATCATGAATGCCATTACCAAAAACCTTGAGTACAAGTTTTTAATGGGGTTCAATTTTTTTTAAATAACTGACTAATATTCCAATATATATCCATAATCTTTAATAATTTTGCTTAATTAAAATGAAATAATTAACCTCTGATTTAATTATGTAAGATAATATGCCCCTTATGGCCATTTATAACAACGGCTTGTTGGTGAACAGAAATACTGATAACATCCAGGAAAATTGAAAATATTTCCTCCTCAGATTCAAGTATTTTGAACTGAGTTGAGCTTAAGTTTAACGAATGGTACTTTGATTTTGAAATAAATATCTGAAGGTGACTACATGATGTTTTAATTATATATGCCCTATTTTATGATTTGTTTGGCTATTTCTTATAAAGCAATTGACATTAGGAACAGCTTCAAGAAATGTATAACAAAGGGGAGTTCACCAATCTATCATTCTGATAACTGTTTTCACATATTTCACAAACCATCACAGGATGAACCTTCCCTGAATACACTGAAATATATGAGGATAGTATCAAGGTAAAAGTAGCCAAGCTGTTTAAGTCAATAGGAAATAAGTACCACCAATATGACTTTTGATATAATTCATATGAGTGTTATATAATTATGTACGTGGAAGCGTCAACTTTCATTTCCAGGTACTTATTCATTCGTTCAGACCATCTCCCAAAGAGCCTTTGCCCTTCCATCAACAGTTTTCTGCTTTCCAGAAATCTCTGCTCATATTACGAAGAAATTATAAAATATCAAGTATTTTTGTAAATACACAAGGGGTGTTCTGAATAAATGCAATTTTTTTTTTTAAAATTTATTGATCATATTTGTATAAAACACTTAAAATCCTTCAAAGTACTGTCCACAGATAAACATAAATCCTTCAAATTCTTCAGAGTACTATCCACAGATTTGCATAAAACACTTAAAATTCTTCAAAGTACTATCCACAGATTTGCATAAAACACTTAAAATTTTGCAAAGTACTGTCCACAGATTTGCATAAAACACTTCAAATTCTTCAAAGTACTGTCCACAGATTTGCATAAAACACTTCAAATTCTTCAAAGTACTGTCCACAGATTTGCATAAAACACTTCAAATTCTTCAAAGTACTATCCACAGATTTGCATAAAACACTTAAAATTTTGCAAAGTACTGTCCACAGATTTGCATAAAACACTTCAAATTCTTCAAAGTACTGTCCACAGATTTGCATAAAACACTTCAAATTCTTCAAAGTACTGTCCACAGATTTGCATAAAACACTTCAAATTCTTCAAAGTACTGTCCACAGATTTGCATAAAACACTTCAAATTCTTCAAAGTACTGTCCACAGATTTGCATAAAACACTTCAAATTCTTCAAAGTACTATCCACAGATTTGCATAAAACACTTAAAATTCTTCAAAGTACTCTCCTTAGGCCTCCACACATTTTCCCAGTGCCTCTACCATAATCCATGTGCACCCAGGAAGGAGTATTTGGAGACCTCTTGGTCTTATCATGGCTGATTGGATGTCTTCCATGGATAAATAGGGGTTCCCCACAGAGCTGTTTTCATCTGAGTGAACAAAAAATACTCAGTTGAGTGGCAAATGGTACAACCCTATTATCCTTGGTATTATGCCTGAACGCCTTTAAGGCAGAATTCCCTCTAGCCGATGAGCAATGTTGATTTGAGGAGACCCCAGAGCCGGGAGGCTAGAGACACTTGACTCTTGTTAGTCAGTATACCATGCTTAGGGGGGCATTGGCATCCAAGCCCACTTGCCGACTGTGGAAACTGGGGCTCCCAGGGAATGTCCAGCCTCAACAGGATGCCTCTCCCTAGCAGTCAAACTTGGGTAACACAATGGATGGATGGCATCAGGTCTCAGAATCGTCTGTAGATGACCTTTCATCCATCAATTCCAGGTATTTTAATGCCACTTCAACTGATGGAAGCTGAGTAAGAAATTTAATTCAATTACTTTCTAAACATTCCTGGATTTGGTAATTTAATATATCTCCTTAGTCCGAAATCAATGAATTTCTCATTTTTAAGCCTTCATGACAATTATTTATGGTAATTTTAATGGTAAACTCTGGTAGTAAGTGTATATTTAACAAAAAATGTCAATGAATATATTTAATTCTCATTTAAATACCTTTCTGACCATTGAAAATAGTATTTTTCAGTGTAAGCAGGAATTTTAAGGTAAATATTTGCCTAACCATAGATATAATTCTCAGTTTTTTGGCTTCCTGATTAATATAATCAATTTTTGAGAACCTTAAGTATGTTTTTTAGTTGTTACTTGGTCAAATAATGGATTTTAATTTCATATTTTGCCTATCTGGCCATACTATTAGATTATTTCAGTTTGAGCTAAGATTCTAAACTATATATAGCTAGTATATTAAGGCAATTCTAAGATAAATATCCTAACCTAGTACATGTGTCTTGGAATGTATTATAATTGTCTTTCTAAGATCTAATTATATTGTATTTATGTCAATTAATGAATTTGAACCTCATGTTTATATCAATCTGACCATTAAAATATGTAATTTTCAGTTGAAGCAGGTATTTTATGGTGTATTACTGTCTAATCATGCATATTACAATAAATTTTTGGCTCTCCCAATCATATGAATGAATTTGTAAGGCATAAATTGTACTCTTGGTTTATTGATGTTCAATATAGGATTATTATTCTCCTTAAAACTTTCAAAATAACTGGAATGAAAATATATATCTAGAGAGTAGTTCCAAGTGGTAATTGCAACAAATAATGGATTTAAATCTCATTTTTTTATCTTATCTAAGCTAAATATATAGGGACTGATAGATTCAGCTTGAATATGTCCAGTAATTTCTAATATTTTTAAGTTTTAGAAATTAAAATCATAAATTTGAAAATATAAAATTATATTAATGTTTTCAAATAGTAATTTATGCCCATGATGGCCTTCCATACTCATTTTTATGTCTTTCTGGTCAAAGTATTAAGAAAATGATGGTTTGTTCTAGGATTTTTGAGGTGAAATTAATTCAAACCATGAAAATAATTCTAAGGTTTTGTTTTCAAAATCATTTATTTGAAGTTTTTATGGCTTATACCATGTCTTTATGTTGTATTCAAGTTAAGAAATGGATCATATTCCCATTTTATAATTTTTTGACAATTATATTACATTGTATACACCTTGAGCAGAGAAAATAAAGTTTGTTTATGTCAATGCGTACATAAAATATGAATTTTTTCATGACTAATCATTTATTTCTTATTTTAAAACTCCTTTGATCATAAAACTACGTAATTTTAGGTTCAGGCAGAAGATTTAAGGTGTAAATTTATCTAATTATGGATCTAATACTCATGTTGGTTCTCTTAATACTTAAATGAATTTCATTACACCATTAATCTATTATAAAGCTGAATATTTCCCAAGAATAGATAGTAATTCATATTTAGAGTCTATCTTATTTTAATATTAGGTGTTTTGAGTTTAAAGGTAGATATTAAGGTACATAAAGAAGCTATTATTATGTTTTTCATGATATCTACCTCAATTATTTCATTTATTCCCATTTTAATACCGAGCTGACAATATTTTTAAGCAATATACTCTTTAAGAAGAGATTTAACCCATACCCATGTCTAGCCATTGATATAATGGACAGTTTTGGTCACATGTAACTATAAATTTGAAAGTTATAAAGGTCACTGTGTTTTAGGGATAATAATGTCCATGCATAAAATATTTCTAATTTTAAACTTCTTTCGCTGTCATTTTGAGATTGTAACTATATAGGTTTGTTTCTTAGGTATAAATTTGTCCTTAAAAATGGATTTTAATTTCAATCTTTGCCTATCTCACCATTTTATGAAGTAAGTCACAGTTTAAGCCGTGAATATAAGCTGTAAATATGACCAGATACATCTTAAAATTTAATTTTTTAGACTTTCTTATCCTTTTGTTGATAATATAAAGCCATAAGAAGGTATTTAAATTTATATCCATCAATGCATTTTGCTGTCATTTCTGTCTACCTATTAATAGCACTAAATTTATATCCACAATGTATTTTTCTGTCATTTCTGTCTACCTAATAATAGTACTCTATATAATATGACAAGTGTTTTAAGTTATACTTATATCCACCAACAAATTAAAAGGTATTCCTTCAGCCTCATGATAATATTTTTGAATTGTTAAAGGATATTAATGATTTGTAAGTGATTTTATTTCAAATGATAGATTTCAATCCATTTTTAATGCATATCTGACCATAATAAAAGGTATTTTACAGTTGGGCCTGAATTTTAAGACATATAATCCAAAGTCTGATTTAAAATATTCTTCCTTTATCTTTACATTTATAGATTATCCATGAATTCTGGTTGTCTTTGGTTGATGATAATTTTCCTGATCATTCAGTCCACATTGTACGGTTGAAGGTATTTATTAAAGCTTTCTTGTCAGCCTGGCTAACAGTCAAACATGACTTTTCTACACACATTCAAAGAATCATACATCTATATACATCAATGACATGACTAAGAGATTTGGGAAGCTTTGCAGGAAGACAAAGAAAGATCTTTCCTGTCTTTCCTTAACCCTATTAGTGGGGTGGGGATTCCAGGTGTACTAGTGAGAAGTGCAAAGGGTAATTTAAGAAAATGTATCACCTTAGGAAAAAAAACATTATGAAGTTGTTTGTTTAGATATCCATAACTTATTTCTGCATTTCCAGATCCTCCATTTATGGTGGTTTTCTTAGGGTGTCTTGCTGGCAATCCTGCATGCTACTTGAGGTGAAAGATATTTTTGAATGATTTGTTTTCCTCTTTATGCAAGGCTGGTAGTCAAGCACCACACCTCTAAACATGTTGGAATGGTACTGGGATCACAGCAGCATTAACCCTCTTAGTGCGGTGGGCCAATATATCGGCTTTTATATCCCTTGCAAAAGGTGCAGTGGGCGGATATATCAATTCTTGTATACGCAATTGTTTAAATCGCTGTAACTTATGTTTTTTTCTTAAATAATATATGGCTTTTGTGCTATGGATAGGGTGAATTCCGTAACAATTATAAAACACATTTTTTTAATTATTTATCAGCAATTTTAAATGCTTTCCAAGTCCCAATTTTTGACTCAAGTGAGATCAGCCTTTTCAACAAACTTGAACTATGCAGAGGCTGACAAAAAAAATTTGCAATTCATTGGTTTTTCTTTTTATTTATTTATAATTTTTTTCTACATGTCTTTTTGATTCTTTCTTATTTGAAAATATATGGTGGTTTTTATTGAAAAATGTCGAAAAAAATATTAGTATTGTTTCTAAAAAATCGAAATATTATTGCTAAAAAAATATTCTTTTAAATTTCCAATACTGTAATAATTACATTTATTTTTCAGATGATGTAAATGTATAACATCATTTTTAACAACAATATTTTATTATAAATTTAAAAAACTGCATATGGATATATAAACAAATAACTTCATAACGTTTTTTTCCTAAGGTGATACATTTTCTTAAATTACCCTTTGCACTTCTCACTAAGTACCCCTGGAATCCCCACCGCATAAAGAGGGTTAAAAAAAGAAGGAATTGAAAATTCATTTGGCCTATGCGTTCATATTATCCAATTATTTACATCTTAAGCTAGTATTTTAAGCCATGAATACGTTCTGAAATGCATTATGATATACCTTTTTTTAAGATGTACTCATGTTCTTTTGAAAATATTAAGCTATCTCTAAGTCTTCATATATTAATTAGGTCAATCCATCAATGCATGTGGTTCTCCCTTCTATGTCTATATGAAGTAATTTATAGTTTGAGCATTAATTTTGATTAGTTTTTGTGTCAAACTACTGATATAATATAGAGGGTATTTTAAGTAGTATTTGTATCCAAACCATAAATATTTAACTCATTTTTAGGGCCTTAAAATCATAATTTTGAACTTTATAAAGGTAAACTTATGTTTCTAATTGCTAATATTTTCAAAGAATAGATTTTCATCTCATTTCAATGCCTATCTGACCATAAAATCATGTATTTTCTAGCTTGAAACTGAGTTTAAAGTGTATGTAAGTCAGGGTTTGAATAGGAATATTACTTCTTTGCCTCTGAATTTGTGGATTTTCCATCAATTCTGATTGTCTTTGGGTAAGGATAGTTTTGCAGGCCTTTTTCTTGTCTTTGTCTTGAAGTCGGATCTAGTGCTTTCCTGGCATATTTGCTTGATAAAGTTTTCTCAAGTCTTCCACTATGTTAAGGATTCCATGTTGGCCAATGTTTTGATGCCTGACTCATGCATTGTCCTCAGGGATGATGATTATCACTTGGTTTTTGGCTTCCTTATATACATGCATGCTTGGATTCAGGTTACTTCTGATTGGTCTGACAAAAGGGAAGCCTCCTGATTGGTTGCTGGGTCATTGTGCTTTTCTCCTTTCTTTTCTCACCTCCATTGGCACAGGTTTCCATGTCTGGCTAAGGGAATAGGCAGAATCTCTGTTGAAATTCCGTCCTTCCATTTTAATTTTGATAGATTCCTTGATGACGTGGATTAGGATACGGTTAAATGAAGTCTCCTGAATCCGAGCACAAGCAGAACTAATGGAGTGATCCATCCTGATTCTGTGTTTTTATGATGGTTGATTTCTCCAACTGCCCCAGTCATAAGTGTCTTTTGCGTTCAAAGAATTACTCTCCTGCATATATCTTAAGTTCCACACTTCTACATACATTCACGGCAAGACCAGGAGATTGTAGAAGCTTTAGAGCAAGACTTTTGTCTTCTATTGTATTTCAACAACAGTGCTATGATACCAACATGACTCCAATATGTTTAGAGGGATAGTACTTGACTAACAGCCCTGAATAAGGTGTCCACTTCCATAAAAGATGTTCAAGAAAACTTATAGAAATACTTTTTACCTGAATAGGTAGGCAGGATGGCCAGCAAAACTGAATTCACTCAAAGATAACCAAAGAGGAATTTAATACCACAATAAACTTTGTGCCTTACTGACCATTATTTTTAAAATTAGATTCTATTACTTTGTCTCTAAATTGTATTTGTGGCAAAAATTATATTTATTCTCATTTTTTTACTGAACTGATGATATTATTAATAAATTTCATCTAGAACAGGAATTTATAAGGTATATTTATTTGAAACCATGGATATTTGAGTTTTGGCCCTGCTTATTGTGTTATTTTTTTTACTTTTTAAATGATTAAACAGGTTTTCAGATGTATTAATGTTAGAAATTGGAATTTATATTCTCTATATAACATTTTTGTACATCATTTTGAGTATTTAGAGCTATACTATTCAATTGTTTCTGGCTCAGACAGTGGAAAGTTACTTTGTATTCTTAATTTCATTAGCTATACTATTGTTTCTAAGGTCCATAAGAATTGTTTAAAATACAATATAATTATTTATATCCATTACTAAAAAGAAAGAAAGACTCGTACTTTTCCACAGATTTTATTATATGGTACTTATACGGTACTACACGGTAATAATTATTTATGCCTTGCCAATTCTTATTTTAGGCGATATAGAAATTTATCAAGGAAAAGAAGGTATATTGTTTTCTCCAAACATGGATGAAAAATTCTTTTTTTTTGTACTTGTATGTCATATTATGGAATTTTTTAAAGACTTTTCTCTTTTTGAAGGTTTTTTTATATCCAAGATTGGAATATTAATTTCTTCCTTATTCTTTGTAGCCCTCATTTTGAATGCATAATGCCATTACTATGTGATTTAATTACAATCATGCCAACAAATTTTTTTAATTCTCCTTTTTATACCAATATAAACCTAGAATTAAGTATTTTTTGGTTGGGGTGGGAATTATATAGTGTATTTGACTATAATAATCAATTTCTTGCTCTCCCAATCATATTCGTGAACTATCAAAGGTTATACTATATTTTTGACTTGTTAATGATCATATATTGATTATTATTCCCAATATTAATACTTTATGATAACTGTTTTTTGAGAATATACAGCAATAACCAAGTCTTTATGATTTACTAGTGCCCACTAATTGATTTCAATCTCATTTTTTTATAATCTGACCATAATATTCACAGTGTTTCCCTAAAGTCTTGAAATTGAATTTTTCATGCTAATCCTAATTGCTCTTGGTGCATTTCAAGCCATAGAAGCAATTAGATTTCAGTTATGGTAAATTGCAATGTGTCAATTTTGTCATGAATGACCAACCAAGTGGAAGTTTTCACTAAACTTTGGCGAATCATTGCAAATTAAAGTGATACAGTGTCATCACTGATTATGAAACCTGGGTTTTCGAATATGACCCAGAAACAAAATGCCAAAGCCCTGACTGGCACACTAACCAGTTCTCAAGGCACAAAAAGATAAGAATGAGCAAATCAAATAGTTAAAGCAATGCTCATCGTCTTTTTTGACATTAAAAGAGTAATCCATAAAGAGTTTCTTCCTCAAAGACAGATATTTAATCCTGCCTAGTGCATGAATGTGCTTGAAAGACTCCAGGAAAGGGTCATCAGAATGAGAAAATATATCTCTATTACCTGGCAACAGCACCATGACAACAGACCTTCACAGAATATACTACAAGTCTGTAAGTTACTGGCCAAACACTAGGTGCCAACATGACCCCACCTCTCCTATCATCTTTACCTTACCCTAGCAGACTTTCGGTTCCCTTCTGTGGATTAAGGCAGCCCTGAAATAACCTTTATTTTATCCATAAAAGAGCCATGACAAAGACCTTACAAGAAGACCCCAAAGATGCCTTCCAGGATGTATACCAGTCATGACAGAGTTGATAAATAAAATGTATAGATGCCAAAAGACAGTACTTTGAAGAATTTTAAGTGTTTAAGCAAATATTTCCAATGTATTATTTTAAAAAATAAGAAGCTTTATTATTGCAACACATCCTGCTTATTTATTTATAGATTTAATTTCAATTTTACAACCTATATATGTCCAGGCATGTTATTAAATTTTTCATTTTTAGACTTTCTAACTGTTATTTCAAAAATATAAATCCATAACTGTTTTCAAAGTTATTCATGGCAATGATTACATTTAATTTTCATGTTATTACCCATGTTACCTAATAATCAAGCAAAATACTATTTGAACAAGGGGTTTTCAGTTAATTTAATTCCAAATATGAACAATATTCTTAGATTTTTTCCCATAAAATTATTTCTTTGAATTTCTTGATATGTATACCATGTATTTAAGGTATTTTGATGACTGAAAACAGAATAAATACCAATATAAGGTTTTCTTGACAGTTATATTAGGTTATTAATAGCCTAAACTAGCAAAGTAAGGTGTATTTATTATTCTTCATGGATATAATATTCAGTTTGTGTCTTTAGCATCATACTATTTAATTTATTTAAGGTCAAACTGTGTTTTTAGAAGGTATTCATATCTTAATTAGAGTATAATTCTTCTTTTTTGATCTAATTGATCAGGCATTAAAATTATAAAGCCAGATTTGCGTCCTAACTATGGATATATTATACAGTTTGCCAGCTTCCCTGATACATATAATGAATTTTTAATGCATTGAGTAATTTTTGAAGGGACATTTTTGTCACTGAATGTTATTAAATGTTATTTTTACCTATCTGAACATTATCTTAAGTAATTTATAGTTTGATTTAAGGTTTATATATTCAGGCATTGGAAGCTATGATATACAAGATTTATACGCAGGCATTTATTTTCATTTTTTAGACCTTTCCAACAATTTATTTAAAAATATAATGCTATCGGTGTGTTTTCATATCGTATTTTTGTCCAGTAATATGATTAATACTAATTTTGATTCCTAACTAACTGTACACTTCAGTAAACTTCCATTTGAGTGGAGATATTACCGTTTTTGATGTCTAACCATGGTTAAAGTGCTCCGTTTTTGGACCTCATGATTATTTTATTTCAAATTTGAAATGCGTACACTCTGTATTAGGTGTACTTAATCCAAGAAAAAAATTAAAACTAAATTTTCTGCTTATCTTAATTTAGGTTGAAGTCTTTGAAATGTTGAGATAAAATTTTAAGGTAAATTTACGTCCAACTACAGATATGTTGCACTGTTTCAAGCCCTCCTGATCATAATTATGAATTTATAAAAATGAGTTATGTTTATGGTGAATTATTTCCAGAAATCATTTAATCTCATTCTGTACCTATGTAACCAGGGTTGTTATGTATTTTCAGTTTCAGTTAAGATTCTAAGGTGTATATGCATGTCTATGAAATGATATGCATGAATATCAAAGCATGGATTAAATTCTTCTTTTTAAATCAATCGAACATCCAAAGATGAAATAATAATAACACTGCAAACATTTACTATTGTTGAATGCTCATGACAACAAAACGTAATAAGTCAACTATTACATTACTAAAAGTCACTTTAAAGTCAAGTTGCTATAACTTACTCAGATGAGGAGTCGTTTTTCTCAAACTGTAAAATAGACGGTGGTAGAAATGTCGACACAAGATGAATATTAAAACCAACTGGAAATTGCAAGACTCGCAAATTTCAAACGTTCCCGGGCGCAATCTCTTGTTAGAAGTAACAATCGTGGCAAATATGAAAACAGCTGTTGTTTTCAAACACTAGGAACGCGGAAGAACGGCATTTGTTCTTAGTTTGTCCACTCTCCCAGAGAGGCGCTGTGAAAACCAGATAAACCCATACAATACAAGTGGCAGAAATTTAAAACAAATGACATCTGATAAAAAGGAGCGTATTCAAACGTTTTGTTTGAATATATTACCACGTAAAAAATATTAATAAATTTGTTTTCAGTTTCTCCCTTTCGTGTTGATAACTGTTGAATGAACTGTGTTCCTTGGCTCCATAGAAGATGTTGGTTTGGCGTACAAAAATTCGGAATGCCTTTAGTTTAAGATTCTTATTAAAATCTGGCATTTGTTCACGTACGCTATCGCCAATCTCTTACCCTTATGTCTATTTCCATGTGAATGAGGGTATGTTCTCAATATGGCGTGAAAGACCATTCTTGTCACCGTTATTTCCTCGTTACCCTTCCTCTTCCTCGGTCAAGCCGACGACCACACTAGAGACGCCCAGCCTTGTCTTGCACCTCTCCCGTCACATCCTGTGCCACCTCTGAGTCAATCGGTCAAGCCTACGACCTCGCTTAAGATGCCCATCCTTTCCTTCGACCATTTTCTGCTAGATTTGCAGTGTAAAGTGAACATTACATCGATTTATTTAAAATGATATCTTTAAAGTTGTATAAGAACATGCATTGATCATATTATTTTATTTCTCTTTTTCTTAGCCTCAGGCAATGCAGCAGGGATATTACTGTGATTTTTTTAATAGCGTGTTAAAAAGGATTTTTTTCATACGAGAGAACCTTTTTTTAGTAGTCGCTGTATTAGGTCAGATTGGTTTAATTAATTGCCACACGAAATACCCTTGTCTCATTCATTTTAGATATTTTCTGCTATTATTTGGTGTATACAGCGAACATTATTTTCATTAATTTAAAATTGCATGCCTCAAGAGTTTCAGGTAATCATTTTTTAAATTCTCTGAATAAGCTCAGATTGACTTGATTTACCCTAAGTATTTTCTTTTCTCTTAATTTCTGACTATAATTTAGTCAGAAATGTATAGTATTCGTCTAACATCCCTGTAAATAATTAAACAATTGTGTTTCAAGAGCAGTAGGCATGCAAAAGAATCTTTTTTTTACGATATCTTAACTTTTGGAACCAAAATTTATAAGGACCTATGATGACATATCTGGTGTATAGAATAATGAACTTGTTAGAATAGATAACACATGAGATAAATAAATCACCCATTTCTAGAACAATTAGAAAGATAAATTGAGATATATATTTTTATAAAACCTTTTAAAGGCTGTATTTATCTAACATCCCTTAAAGACACATTCTAGCATATCTGTTGAGAGATATATTGAAAGACCTGGTGTACAATATTTAGATAATGCCTACCATCATAAAATAACCAATTTCCAGCATATCTTTACACAGATATTGAGATATTTTGTGCATGGCAGGATTTTCTAAGGTAAGATAATACTTCTCATCATTAAATAATCCATCATAGATTATCTTTAGAAAGAAATTAGGATATCAGTATATGAAAAGATTTTGTCAGGATTGAATTTGCCTGACATCCATTTAAAAACCCATTCTCAGTGAAACTATTGAAAAATATTGCAACATGTGAGCTTGGAGTGAGTTTATTATTATAAGAAACATCCAGCATCAATAAATAACCCAAAAACAAGATAGCCATCATTAGATATTTCCATATATGTGTAAAGAAAGAATTTCTAAGGCAAAATATAATATCCATTTATAAATCCATATTCAGAATATCATTAGATACTAGGTGTTAGTTTTCACAGTGAGAGACTATCTTATTTACATATAATATAAAATTTTAGTCCCATCTATTTCAACATATTGTGAAATTTGGTATATTGAAAGAATTATCAATAGCAATAGCAATACCTTACACTCCAAAAATATGCAATACCAATGTATGCCAATCTTATAGCAGAAATACAACTGCATGGTATATGAAACAAATTTCTAAGGTTTAATTACAATTTAGTAGAGTAGTTAGTATGGCATTTAAATATGATCTCAGGGATAAGACAAGGAAGTGCTCTCTTAGCCACATAATTAAACCTTGCCCTACGTAATTCCATGAAAGAATTGATAAAAAAATTAGTTTCTTGCATCACTTTGTGGAAACTCTTCATATTAAACTTAAAATTAAACCACTTTGCTTTTCCAGGTGTCATTATGGTACAAAATCATAAGGTAACCTAATGATGTTATACCATAACAAAACCTGGGTCATAAATAAAAGTTTTCTATGTAGAAAAGCAAGTTGTTTTTAAAATTGTCCATTGTGCATCAATCCCAGGAAGGATTTGCATATGCAGACAATAAAGCACTAATTCCATGAAATGTGAATGACCTAATAGAAATGTTTAACATTTAAAAAAATACTGGTAAAGAAGTTGAGCTGAAGATTGGTAAAGAGAAGACCAAATACTTGAAAATGTCAGCTTCTCAGAACAAGAAGGACCCATAAAACATAATGATTTAGGAATTATAAGTTTGAGGCTGGCAAGGAGTTTCCCTATCAAGGTGTCAGACTTAACAATGAAAATGAAATATTGATGGAGATCAACCAAAGGATAATAGAAGATAAGTCATATTTTGCAAATGTAATACTCCTCAAAACAAACTTAACATCATGGAATACAAAACTGAAGATCTATAAAATGATTATTAATACCCATTGTAACTTATAGAGCTGAGACAAAGACTATACAAGTCATGATGAAGAAATCCTTGGAATATTTGAAAGTAAAATGATGAGGAAAATCTATTGCCCAAAAAAGGGAAAGAAAGGTGAAGAATTTGAATGAATATAGGAGATAAATTAACTTCTAGAGAGGAAGGGTGTGGGAAGATTTGCCAAATCACAGTGGTTGGCATTGTTGGGCCATTTAAATAGGATGGCCCAAATTGATGCTTGATAGCAAGATGGAAGGGGTCAGAAGTAGAGTCAGAGTACAGAAGGAGGAGATGATTACAGGATTTAGAAGATGATTTAAAGATAATAAGAGCTACTAATTGGAAGGAGAAAGCAAGGACAAGAAGTTAGGCATAACATAAAGGAAGCCAAGGCCCACACCAGGCTGTAGAGCTACAGATGATGAATTACAATTTTGTTTTCATTTCATATCTACTGGCTGTGTATCCATTTGAAGATATATTGGGATATTCAAGGAAAAGAAATAATTTATAAGGTTTATTCTGCTTTATATTTTATAAATAACCTACTTGCTATGCTTTCATTTGCATATATTTGGTAAATTGCAGTGTTGATGGATTTCAAAGTTTAGATAACATAATATTTTCCTTAGATAATACATTTCCTGAGTATTTAGTGACAGATATAGGAGTATTTAATGAGTTACAAAGATTTCTAAGGTTAAGTAAGATAAATTACAGTCTATTTATAATTACAATTCAGATAATTTTATTTTATATTAAGATATTAGGTACATTAAAACATTTATTTAATTAGATAACATTTTACATTCCATAAATAAGCCCTTCCCTGCATATGTTTTTGCAGATATCAAATATCTGGCATTACATATCATGTATTGATACATTCATAAGATTATATAGACTGGTATAGGGATGATAATTCTATGTTTGATTGAAACCTTACATTTCATGAAATACCAATCTTCTGCATATACATTGCCAGATATTGGGATATCTGGTTAGTTGAAAAAATTGCAATGATTAAATGAAATCTTACATCATTACTTATATCATTACTTAAAATCTTACTTACATCATCCAGGGAAATAAAGATCCAACTACATCGTGAGCCATTCTCTAGAGACTTAGACAATATCTCGGAATGATGCAATAAATGGGGATTAATATAGATAAATGCGCAGTTTTGAAATTTTGGAACAAATGAAGCAAGGAACAGGTTATAAACTACAAAATAGAGGGTTTATTATTGACTACAGCAAATCAAGTTAAATATTTGGGGGTTGTTCTAACACCATGCCTTTCATGGGGAGCACATATCAGGACAATATGCAAATCAGGTTTAGAGAAACTTGGCTTCATAAAACAAGGGGTGGCAAAATGTAATGAAAAGGTTAAAGAGAGGTGTTATTTTGCCTTAGTCAGACCTTATTTGGAATATGCAGCAAGTATTTGGGATCCGTGGGAGAAAATTTGGCAAAAAGAATTAGATAAAGTCCAAAGAAAATCCGCTAGATTCGTTAAAAGTTGT
Source organism: Hetaerina americana (assembly GCF_022747635.1). NCBI lineage: Eukaryota > Metazoa > Arthropoda > Insecta > Odonata > Calopterygidae > Hetaerina > Hetaerina americana. The sequence continues at coordinate 2,103,769 of NW_027287041.1, read as the reverse complement.
TATGATAAGAACACAAGTGTGACAGATCTCTTTGGGGATTTAGGCTGGGAACCACTTGAAGTGCGGAGAGAACAAGCGAGGCTTAGACTTTTAGAAAGGTTCAGAACAAACGAGTTTAACTATTACACTGAAAGTATTATAATGGCCCCACACTACTTAGGTAGATCAGACCACAAAGATAAACTAAGGGAGATAGATTCCAGGACAGATAGACACACAAATACTCATTCTTTCCCCGAACAATCAGAAATCATAATAGTAAGAAACCAAAGTCACTTAAGAAATATTGAAAACATTGAATTTACAAGTCGGAGCAAAGTTAAACATTGCAAAGCTATTAGGTATACTTTCAGGTACATGTGTATGTAAGATGTAGTTTGAGTATTTGCATGTGTGTAAGGGTGTAAGTGTTCATGCATGAATGTATGCCATGTTTTTTTTTGTGGATGTATGATTTTGTGGTTATTGCATGTGGTTTTTTTTTCTTTTCTAAATTACGGGTAATGTCCTAACATCCCCTGCCACATGCCTTTGCAGCGGCTTGTGGGGTATTAAGTAGATGTGGATCATTAAAATACCCATTTACTGCTTATCTAGATATAGATAATGGGAGATTTGGAGTACTGCCATAATTTCAAAGGGTAAAGAACACCTAATATGAACAAATAATATATTCTCTCCATCCTTTAGCAGATATTGAAATGTAATATGTATTGAAGGAATTCCTGAGTTTATATAATCTCTAACATTGATGCATAATCTATTATATGCACTATCATACACATAAAATCAATAATAAATTTATGGAACACACACCAATAAACAGCTATACAAGGATATCTGATGCATAAAAAGCAATTTAGAATGTAGAATGATATTTAACATTCTACAAATAACCCAATCCATTCACATTCATAAAGTTATTTAAGTTAAGAATTCATAAAGTTAGTTAAATTTACTTTGTCCAAGCTTTAGTTTGTCAGTCAGCCAAAGGGTTGCAAGCATTGCTGAGTGAATTGGAAATTCAGTGCGACCGATATAAGGGATGAGAATCAATATTAATAAAACAAAGGTTACGCAATTTTCTAGAAAGAAGAAGGCTAAGCTTAACATTTAATAGGAGGGCAAAAACTAGAGCAGGTAGAACAGTTTATGTATCTTGGAAGTGTTTTGGACCAAGATGGAAAAAGTAGTAGGGGCATAAGGAGAAGAATTACGCAATTAGGCAAAGAGGATTTCACACAAGAAAGGAGTTGATGACAGGGATGTTGAGTAAGGATATTAAGAAAAGACTCCTTAGAAAACTTTAATATTGGAGCGTAGCTATGTACGGCGCGGAAACGTGGTCATTGAAGCAGGAGGATAGACGTAGACTGGAGGCTTTTGAAATGTGGGTGTGGAGAAGAATGGAGAAGGTGAAATGGACAGAGAAGAAAACAAATGAGGAAGTACTTGGTATGGTGAGCGAAGAGAGGGGTTTTTTGGGAGATATTACTAAGGAGAAGGCAGATGCAAAATGGATGAAGGGGGTATTGATCAGCGATAATAAGATATTGAAGATGGTAACAGAGAGGAGAAAGTTAATGGCAAATGAGGAAACGGAAGGAACAGGATAGGGATGTCTTGGATAGGGGATGAAGGGAGGAAAAAAGTACTCAGAGATGAAGAGGAACCTACTTTATTTTGTGTTATATAGAGACAAAATATTTATTTAGTGGCAAAACAATTTTTATGGTGAGAAAACATTTAGCATTTCTATTAATAACCTATTCTCTATATATATATTTTGGGAGATAATGGGATATCAACTGTATCAATGATATTATTTTTTATTGAAACCTTTCATTCCATAAATATCCCATTTCTAGCACGTATTTGATAAAGTATTGTGGTATCTGGCGTATTAAATGGATTCCTATTCCTCATTCATTCCTATGAACTCATTCCAAGCATATTGGATGGGTATTGATAGAATTCCTAAGCTTAAAGAACATTCAACGTCATGAGAATGAAGAAATAATGACTTTGTGATTCTATATAAAATTTTTTATAATAAAATGATGGTTTCATCATTTAATATTTTATTCCATTTATAATCTAATCCCTGGACATTTATTAGCAGCTAATGGTAAATCTGATGAATTGAGAGAATATATATGATTAGAAAGCATTTTACATTAAAAACTCTATTCTAAAGATTTTAAGATACCCTGTGCATTGAAAAGTTCAAACTCAAAAAGAAAGAACTTACATTCTATGTATGACGGTAAGGTATGGCTTATAAACTACTATAAGCTGTTATATACATTTAATTTAGAATGCTTAAAATATTCACCATCAAATTCTGAATTAGCCCTCAATGATTTCTTACCATCAGGACCCCAAAAAATCATTTAGGTGGCCAAAGTTTTGAATGACGAAAGTGCGCCAGTCTGATAGGTTAAATATACCTGCAATAATTGAACAGAGTACTTCTTTACTGCTATGTATTAAAGACTTGTAAAGAGATGGGATAAGTGTCTGTATACAGAGGGTAAGTGTTTGATATTTATTGCATCTATCAATTTCTTAAGCTATTTATTGACTTACGATTTCAAAGTTTATAAATTACCTCAGATTCCATCAACATAACATTCCCCATACATCTTTTAGCAGATGTAAGATCTGGTATATTAAAGGAGTAGCTGAGTTTATATTTTACCTTACATCATTAATCTTTTCTCTGTACATATTCACACAGAATAAGTTACCTGGCAAATTGAAGATATTATTAATAGTATATTGCACCTATCATCAATCAATAATGCCTATGACACCCATTTTAGGGCATATATAGTGTGTTTGATCTATAGTGACTCATATGATATGTTTAACAGGTCCCTTAGGATAAATTAAAACAATCATTGTTTAATATCTATTTACAAGCACAATTATCTATAGACTTTTAGTATAAATTATGTGGTTTAAGTTTCTCAGGATAGATCAAACAAGTCATTGATGAATATCATTCTTTTTATCATAGAAGTAACTTGATTTCATCATATTGGGTTTTCTGAATGAGTTTTGAAGGAAAAATGTTGCAAAGCATCAGTTGATAACTTGGTGAAAGTAAATAGGTTACTTAATAATTAAGATTTTTAAGAAATTATCATACCAAACATCATTTTTCATCCAATTCACATACATTAATTTATAAATATAATGAAATTTGGTAAAAATAATGAATTGGTAAGGATAAATTCTTTATGATACGGATAAAATGAAATTAATAGAATATTTGTCCTTGGATACTAAGATATCTTGTGTGTGGAATGAGTTTATTGGGAAAGGTAACATTAAGTATTAGTATTTAGGGGAGGCAACCGATGGCTGATGTCATTTGTGCCATTAGGGATGGACAGGAAAGGATGAAGGGTGGAGAGAAACCCAGTATTGGCATTAGTTTACTCTTTACAAAAGGCACCAAGGGGTCCGCAGCTTAATGTCCTATCAGTTAGAAGGTATACTCACTCAAAGTGCCCTCCACAAAGCACCTCAAGTAGGGATCTAGATACCTCTGAAAAATATTTAACACTGCCAGGATTTGAACCCAAACCCTCTGGGTGGGAAGCCAGTACCCTAGCCCCTGCATCATCTTGATCTCCTGGTGATATTTAGTATAAATTCAATACCTGTGTAACAATTGCTAGACTTTATTATATCTGGCATGTTGAAATTATGTCGAGGGATGGATTATACCAAACAAGGACATTTATATCATTACCAGCACTTCTGTAGCTAGATTTTAATATATCTGGTGTAAGGAAGGAGGGTACAAGTAAATATTATACCAGCATCAGTGAATAACACAATGAAATTATATCTAATGGCAGATTTAGGGATATGTGGTATACTGCATTAGTTTCCAAAGATATATATCTTCAAACCTATGTTAGCATATCATTATAAACACATCTAAAGCAAGATTTTGAGTTACTTGGTATGTTGCAATAAGTTTTAAAGCATAATTACCAAAATTTTATGATTAATTTTGCATTTTTCCTATCATAATTACAATATCCTGATAGGAATTATTTTCTATGGGCAAATGAATGAAATATATGATAAATTTCTAATTGTCAGATATTAATTTTTGTGCTTCCAAACAATTGTTTTAGTTATAACATGCAATGCAATAATTTCAAAATGAAAATATCATTTGTCTTTTCATACAAATACACATTAGCATATGATTTTGTTAAAAATTACTGTTGTAGCATCTTTTGCAGTTTCTTTGGAATTGGAATACATACTTTTTCTATATAATTTAATTGCCAAATTGTATTTATTTTAAGGGTGACATGTATATTTAATGCTTCATACATTCTTTTGGATATTTAATGAACCTACGAATTAAAAAAAAATAATATTGAAGAGTGTTTATGAAAATATGGCTTCATTTTTATATATATAATCAAAAGAAATACCAATAAAAGTTAATTTTTTATGATTATTTTATTTTTCTAAACTAAATATAACTTGATATTGTTTTCTTAGGTCTTTTACTGGATCAGGGGTTCCATGTTGGCCAATATTTTGATGCCAGACTCATGTATCAGCATCAAAACATTAGCCAACATGGAACATCTAACCTATTAGAAGACCCCAGACAATTTCATCAAGTAAATAAGCTAGGAAAGCACCAGATCTTACTAAATTTAACTTCATTACATAATATTTAAATATCATTAACATTCAATGAGAAATTTGAGGAAAGGATATCAAGTAACAATGAATCCAATTAAAATTTCAGCATTTTATTCACGTACCTTACAATCAATATGTTTTAAACTCTGCTACATGACTCAGCATATATCTAAAAACTCTATAAAGTTAAACAGTTACATTAATTCAACTGTACTAAATAATTCACAAACAAAAGTAAATGAGTCATTATTACAAATAATGATTATACATGACTTAAAAAGAAAACAAGTTTGTATCAAAATGAGTGCATTACATAAATAATTTT
>NW_027287041.1:2046258-2096258 GCF_022747635.1 Hetaerina americana | reverse complement strand
ATATAAATATATATATATATGTGTAAATTTACATGACATTTTGGCTGGCCATAGATTACTTATTAGCCCCAAAATTAAAATGAAATCATTTTTCCTTTCAAGTTATTAGAATTGAAATAAAACAGTTTGAATGTTTACGACGGAATAGTAAACAAATTAACTACATCTTACAAAATTCAATTCATGGTTAATTTTTTATGCATTGTTTTTTTTTATCAAATGGTTTATTACCCTCTTTAATGTAATGAAGTAACAAAATTGCATCTTCAATAATAGTTTTTGATATTAGTAAACAGCAATATAATTTTACTGTTATTTTGTTCATAATATTTCATTTATAACAAAAGCATAAATAATGAGGATAAATAAGAAGCATTACCTTTTAAGCTGATGTCATGGGAGAGATCTATTCTCCAGTAGAACTTGTGGAATGCAAAACCAGTTCATCAAACTTGATATTTAAAGCAAAGAGTAATACAATCTTGGAAATTGTTAAAAGCATTCCAAAAAGAACCAGAATTGCTATAATAATAAGTATACACTTCTGAATTTTCCCCATTTTAAAAAATGAATTAAAATCACCAATGGCTGCAATACTATGAGATTATTTTTCGACCCAAAAGGAAGCTGTTATCTTGAATAAAACCTCGCAATGTCTTTATGTCCTGAAATTCAACCTTTCTTGAATTGAAAGACTTTTTCACAGTTTGGCAGTGGAATCTGTAATACCAAAACTCTTCTTCCTGCAATTATTCACCCATTAAAATGGCTGATTTTATATTCTCCTGTGAATATTAAAAAAAAGTATATATTACAAGGCATTCATTCTAATACATTATACCCATGTCATTGCTTTATCTTTTTAAATGAAAAGAAATCTGTAATTATTACAAATTATACTGTTTTTAAGGAAATGTTCTTTGAAATATGCTGCAATTGATTATTATCATTAATTATACTAAATATTTGTGTAGTACCAGGTTGTAATTTTGAAAGGATGTGAATGCATTCTGTTGTGAAAGAAAACGTTATCAAAGTTTAATAATTTATATTTACCCATTTAAATAATGAACTATAAATGTTTACCTCAAATACACATCATGCGTAGAATCATTTTTAAGAAAAAAATGATTGAAAAATTAAGTTATAGGCCATTGGAGACATTTTGATGTGTGAGTAAATTATAGATACAAAAATTTGCGGCATCTCCTGCAGATTCAGTGGTCACCACCACAATGTGTAAAGGTAATTAACTGAAATTAGGTCAAAAGATTCCATTAAGACTGGGCAACCATTAGCTAAACCTTTCCTTCCGATCTCACTACTTCTGCTTACATATGACCCAACCCATGCCTACCGATGTCCTTCTGAAATGTTAACTTACCCTTATTAAATGAAATTCATAGAAGATCAAATATTAACTACTGAAAATTGTAGGACTAATAAAGGAGGATAAACTGCCATAAGGAGTACTATTGATTCCCTTTATGTTATGGAATTTATGAAATTCACCCATCAGGGTAATAAGGGGGCCCAGTTCCTTTCCCTGTCCTGGTTATGATTTTCCTGGAAGATCTGGTACACAAGAAATTACTTCAGCTAGTGTGGAGCTGTAGGTGCCCGGAGTAAATTGCCTGGGAATCGACCTCGGGACCCTCTGGTCAGTCACTGCTTTACCCCCTGGACTACCGCAATATATGTATATATACACTTATATATAAACCATAAACACAGTAATCAACCCAAAGGTTGGTTTGGTAAGGGTGATGGTAGAGTTTACCCAGTACTTAGCCCTATATGGCATGTGAAATTCACCCATCATGGTAGGGGGGGGCAGCTCCTTTCTCTGTGCCGGTTATGGTTTCCAAGGAAGATCTGGTCACTTATGGTTTCCAAGGAAGATCACTTTTAGCTTGGGTATTGCTGCAGGTGCCCAAAGTGCCTTGCCCAGGAAACGAACCCGGGACCCTCCGGTAAGCAGTCCAACTCTACCCACTGGACTACCCATATATATATATATATATATATATATATATATATATATATATATATATATATATATATATATTTATTTTTTTTATTTATTTATATTTATATATATATATTTATATATATATATATATATATAAAATTATAAAAAATTTATGTGCATTTCAACATATATATCTCAATATACAGTAACTCATCTAATTATAGATATGGATAAATGTAAAAAGGATATTGGTTGAAGATATATAATAATTTCGTAGAACATCAGGAAAGGAGATATAAAAATTATTTATGTCGACATATATTAATAAATTTCATTTTTTTTCTCACTTGGTCTGGTGAATTACTGTGCATTTTAAATGGAAGTGATCAATCCAAAAGGCAGTGAAAATTGAAATTTGGCATGGCATTACCCTGGATTACTAACCTTATGAATTCAACCCCTTTTTATCCTTGAAGGCAGATGTTAAATCTTCTGGATTTGTCGGTTTAATGGAGAACAATGGGAATATACTGAAGATTCATCATGAAGAGGAATAAGATAGTGAAAGCTGCTGCAAGGAAGATGAACAAAATGGCGAATAGGATGGCTTTCCCAATCATTTTCTAGAGAAAGATAGGGAACAGCAGAAGTCAGCACCACGTGGGCACAATTTGAAACGGTAAGACTTTCAGATGACCTCCTGATTTCTCTCCACCAAAGGATACAAGGTCCAATTGGCCCCGTGGACTTTTGCCACTCCTCCCTTCCTTTTCTCCAATCAACTCCTGAATTTGTGATAAAAATAAAAAAACATTTTTACACCTTTTTTTACTTTAAATTTTGGGAATTTTTTTTGTTGGTGTATTTTTAAAAAAATAAACGCAAAATTTTTACAAAACAAAAAAATAGTTAGATAAATAGATAGTGGTATTTATTTGGGCGAAATTGAGACCAAATGGTCCCTTCTTCCATTTAACCCATAAAAATAGTTATAGAGTATTTAACTAGAACTTTACCGCAATCAATTGATTGTTTTCGCTGTTGTATATTAATTGTCTCCTACCAAAAAAGTCCCTTAATTGCCAAATAGTTGATTAGTGAATGTGTTTATGTAGCTTAATATACTCACAAAAATTGCCAATCTAGTGAATGATATTATTCAACTTGAGGAATAAAAATTTGTTTACCTTTCAACCATGCATTTAAATATTATCGAAATATGTTAGAAAAGGATTGAATTAACTCTGAAGAAATCTTCAGACTCAGACGGGACTACCCATAGTTATATTGTTTGATATCGTATTTTTTTACAAAATTTCGTGGAAAATTACCCACACATGACTAGAAATTAAGGTAAGTACTGTTTATCGTTGGCTTACGAAGTACTTATTCACAGCTGTGAAAATAACTAAAATGATTTTGATCGGTAGTTATATATATATATATATATATATATATATATATATATATATATATATATATATATATGCAATTTAATTCTTCACACGCTATTTACAAGAATAGATTGTCCTGTATACAGCATTGAGAAATAACGTTTATAAAATATATACCAATTCCAATTTTGCTGATAACAATTTATGTATTCTTCTGAGACAGAAAATATTTCGATATTTGCCAACATAAACGAACTATCGAAGTGTAATTATGACTAAAAAGTGTCAATCGTAACTTTTTAGCCAACTGTTTTTTTTTAAGGAACATAGGGAGCACCTCGAAGAAATATTTTTAATTTTAATTATATTCGGGCCGCATTAAATACGAGGGTGGTTCAATAAGTACCCGTGTTTGACAACAAAGGGCGTATCTGAGGGAAGTTTATGCTACCATCCAGTGCTGCCATCTATCAAACGACGGTGAAACGAATTTCAGACTGATATAAGGTTAAGTTTGGATTTGGCAGTCATTCGAGTGTAAGACGTGTTTTTCGTGATTTTCGCTTGAAGATGGAAAAAGAGCGGTATTGTTCAGTTATTCTCTTTTTGTTGTGTTTATTGGATGGGAAGAAATGCGAGGAGATGAAAGCAAAGGTGGATGCTGTTTATGGAGACACTTAACGCCATCTATGACTACAGTTATATATTATTTCAATGAATTTAAACCTGGGCGGACATCTGTTTTTGATGAGGAGCGACCAGGACGCCCGGCAGACGTGGTTACCGAGGAAATCATTGAAAAAGTCCACGCCATGATTCTCGCTGATCGACGAACGAAAGTGCGCGAAGTAGCAGAGGCCGTGGGAGGTGTGTCGACCGGAACGGCAATTAATATTTTACATGATAGTTTGGCAAAATGCAAAAATTGACTCGCCCGATGGGTGCCGCCATTGTTCACGGTGGACAAAAAGCTGATCCCGAAGTGGTCGCCACCAAACTGCATGAACTACGTAATGAATTACTGCCGCACCCCCCCCGTATTCACCCGATCTGGCTCCCTGCGACTCTTTCTAATATCCTAGCATGAAGAAAATCCTTGCAGGAGAAAATTTTATCTAAAACGAGTAAGTTATCGCCAAGACAGATGCATAGTTTGGAGATTTCGACAAATCCTATTTTTTGGAGGGGACGAAAAAAATGGCTGGAACTTTGGGAGAAGTGCTTCTTTTTAAAAATAATTTTGTATTGCATCATAAAAAATATCTTTTTGAAAAAAATGGTTTCTTCATTTCTGACACGGGTACTTATTGAACCGCCCTCGTTATCTACAGCTGCCTATTGACTTATTAAATTGTTGATTTTCGAAATAGAATGAATGGCATGGATGATTAAACTGTAGGAATGGATGGAAAATATCTGAAAACTTTCAAAAAATTAACATTGCTGATTCAAAACATTTCTATGGTGAGATTCAGTCTCAAATAGATTGAGATTTTCGTTAGACATGGAAGTAAAGGCTTCGTACGGAGTACTATACGAGTTGCCATATCCAAACTAATATTTAAATCAGTCTGAAATTTGTTTCACCGTCGTTTGATAGATGGCAGCACAGGATGATAACATAAACTTCCCTTAGGAACGCCCATTGACGTCAAGTACATGTACTTATTGAACCGCGGATAAATTGAAACGATGAGTATACATCTTCAATTACCAAAAACAGAATATTTTTTTTGTTACTCGAAAATATGAAAGTTAATCATAAAAGGATCTTACATAAAAGGTAATCTTATTTCCCACAAATGTTTACAAAATGAATACGGAGAAATATAAATACAGGAATACCTCGAATTATGAGCAAAATATAGCATATTATAGTAAAACCTGATTCAGGCAATTGTCAACGAGAATATGACGTAACTATTTCTTCTAGGAAGGGCTTGGTTGCCATGTCATCCTTCCCCCTCCCCCTTCACTATTTGACAATGTGGATGACGTAATGCCTTGATTAAGGACGTTAAATGACTAAATATGGTAATACGAAAAGTAGGTCAAGATATAAATATGATGGAATAAATTTTGAGTAATTAAAAGACTTAATTTATTCCAGAGGAATCAGATTTAAAAAAATATAATATACAGATATCTTGTTCGTATTGGCCAAAAAAAATTCTATCAAAGCAAACCTCGACTATTCATATTCTTCCGAAGAAAACAAACATTTGAATCGTAAATATAAACAGGATATGAAACTGGTAACTTGTTTTCAATAATCAGCAAAAAACAATAAATTATGTCTCCTATTTTTTTCAGGAAAAATCATTTTTTCGTCAACGTTTTCCCGGCGATAAAAAAACACCCTGCATCACTTCCGCAAGTTTTTCGATGTCCTTACACTTCTCACCGTGCGCTTTTACTAAATGGGGATCATTTTATATCGGAGACGCGTCGTTGAAGTATCTGAGATCTATCTAGTATCTGAGAAGTCGTCAGTTGAAGAAGGTTTCGACGCCGGTATTAAAAAACAAGGATATAAAAAGTGATGAATACTACGGTAAATGCTCAGCCATTCTAACTAATGTACGCTAAGTTGAGAGACAAATTCGATTTTTCACGAAAAAGAATAGGAAGCATTACTTTACGAATCGCCTTCGTATATTCACACAAGTTTATCAAATCTATTGTAATAAAATCCAAAATATTATAATACAGTGGTATTAAAACACCATGTTATTAAGATACCATTATTTGAAATACAAATTATTAAAACTCTATGACGTACGACACCATAATATTAAAACTACATTATTTAAATACCCTGATATTAACACACCATAATATTACAACATCATTTAATTAAAATTATTATATTGATCGATAACTTGAAGATACGATAAAATAATTATATCCAGTAATATATCAACTGATGAAAGAATATTAGGCGAAATTATAAGCGGATTTTCTCATTGTATATTCATTTGCCTTTTTTTTCTCAAAAATGACTATTGTGGTGGTTTCTCACCCTAAGGGACCGGGTTCAAATCCCGGTGGTGTTGATTATTTTTCACTGGTATCTCGATCCCTACTTGGATTGCTTTGTTGGGGGAACTTGAGTGAGTACGCCGTCCGTCGGATGGGACGTTAAGCTGTTTTGGCGCCTTTCGTCGTAAATAGTAGGCTAATGCCGACGCATCTCTACACCCTTCATTATTTTCCTGCCCATTCCTTATAGCGCAAATGACCTCAGCTGTCGCTCGCTTCCCCTAAGTACTACTACGGCTACGAACGCGGTGGTAATAATGGAGAGTTTATTTTTTTAAATATTTATGCTGTAAAACATAATAACATCTACACTTTGCATTGAAAACAGTAAAGTCGAATAGAAAACACATTAACTGCTTTACATAAACATTTAATCTATATAAATTCATGGATGTATGTGAATAAAAAAATCACATGGATTTTCATAAAGTACATGTAAGCAAATTGAAGTAATCCCGTATATACTTTCAACATATCCATTTGCCTATGTATTTTTAAGACTGAAACCTTAGAATATATTCATTTTACATCATAAAACATAAATCAATTGCGTCTTCATAGGATTAGCACGTTTGGAGAAGGTTTCAATTTTCTTAATTTTATTTGCTTTCGTAATTTTGCAAAATAAGTTTAAATTTTTATGTCCGAGCATTAAATTAACCAGTTAACACATTCCTTACGTCTTAAAAAAAATATAACTGAGTAATCAACGCCAAGAAAACATTCAAAAATGGGTGAAAATAAGTTACACATCATACGTAACAGGTAGACAAGATGGCCATGCGGTATTTATGAGATATGCACTGCTTTGAAAATCATTCTAAATTAATGGAAATAATAAGCGAAGTACTCACTTACTTCCAATGATCAGATTTGAAGAGCACTCTTGCTGTGTTGAGATGTCTGAGATTTGAAATAGGTTATCTGGAGCAAGAAAAGTTAAAGAAAAGCAAAATTCACCTTCCCGGGACTAAGCGAAGAAACACAATGAACTGCATAGGCGAACCAACTCCCAACAATGACACTCAAGGAGTGACGACAGCCAATCACGATGGCGCTGTCACATAACACAGCAACCGTCCCTTGGTTCTCTGCATATCACAGAGGCGGCAGCACCGACTAATGTACTAAAGTGCTACAAATCTCAATAAGAAGGAACGCTCTTTAAGACTGCCATCTGGTTATTAAACCCCGAAGTAATATTACAGGCTAACCTTTTATCTCCTCCCACACACCGTTTAAAATTCCTACCATTGATCTATAGCAATTATTAATGAAGATTACACAAGTTTATCATTTTCGCACTAATGAACCATTATTCTAACCTTATAAAAGTTCTAAATACTAACATGGGGAATTATTTAATATAATTATTTACTTAGAAATAAACGATACATCTGAAATACATTTATACTGCAAAATTAAGCCTGTAAACACTTATAAATAATGCTGATTTGATTCATTTATGGTATAAGTGCTCCTTACTTCATCAATAAAACCTGTTGTCTTTTAGTCGTTTGTCATTGCAACCAGATATATCTCCATGGCAACGGTGTCAACAACGGTAGGGCTCTATTATAACTAACATGGCGTGTTTCAGGAACGATGTTTTCTATGCATTATCTATTTTCTATGTTTGGCTATCTTTTTGAGAGACAAACTCTATTGGTGGCACAGCAATATGAACTGTTATTTAGTTACTGAAAAAAGAAAGTGTATTACAAATGATGGTGATGCTACATATTTAAAATTTCGATGGATGTGATGTTAGACTTATGAAAACGTCTTCTACGGAAATATTGGATAACTGCAAGTATTCCATTCAAAAAAACAATTTTTTACAAGTTGAAATTATTCTTGGATTAGTCCATAGCACAGTGACCACAATTGTTTAATTTAAAACGTAAGAGATGGATTATTTCAAGTAATTTGTTATGCAAAATACATTTTAATCTGTAATATATTCGTAAAAAATAAAACATATTAATTATTAATATAATACTTAAATATCCGGTAACCAGAAGGAATTAATTTGTTTTTAAAGTATTAATGTTTTCTAAAATCACCCTATGTGTTCAAAACTTTTGAAAAGGAAAACAAGACTTCTTCCTAAGTTTGAGACGCCACGCATGGGCACGTGCGTGGATGTCGCGTGACCATGTATTTTTTCCTCACTCCTCCCACAGCTGTTGGCCTTGGACTGCAGCGGAGATGATGTCAGCTTTCTAGGGAGACGGAGAAGGGCAGAAAAATATTCCAGTTGACAGGACAGCCTTCCGCCGGATGTATTTAGGCGTGCTTTTGTTTTTATTCAACGATAAACTCCAAAAAGTATTCAAATCACATTGCCACAACGGCACAATAGAACAAATTATAAAATAGTAATACTTAAAAGGACACTCACACGGTAAATTGTTTAAGCTTTCGGCCTTCTACGTGGCCTTCTTCAATTAAGACTCTTACGACTCCGACGATTTGTAAGAGTCTTACTTGAAGGAGGCCTCGGAGAAGGTCGACATGTTAAACAATTTACCGTGTGAGTGTCCTTTTAAATGTTGCAATTTTATTTATGTTATTTTGTGTCGTCCCAATGTTATACTGCTCGTGTGAGTGTTTCTGTGTTATCGCTATTATATGGTCACGGTAGTCCAAGGGTTGGACTACTGACCGGAGGGTCCCCGGTTCGATTCCCGGGCAAGGCACTCTGGGCACCAGCAACTCCTCCAAAGCCATACTGTGACTATATATATATATATATAATATATATATATATATATATATATATATATATATATATATAAAATATATATTATATGTATTAAATATATATATATATATATATCGCAAATTCAGTGCGGAGTCACTTGATGTAACACAAGAAGGTACTTGAAACTTAATAGTTGATGTAATACTCGTTATGTAAACGTTCATGTGTTAAATTTCTTTTGGGGATTTTTTATCAAAGAAATAAAATTATAATTTTGACTTTATTCGCTATGAATAAGTGCTTCTTAGTAATGTAAATAAATAAGTACACAGAAAAACCATGGCTGAAACTTATTAGTATTTTTCATTAACATTGATCAGAGGAAGTCTTAGTTATATTTGAGAAAGACAATAGCCATGTTTTAATTCAATGAAATTAACCTAATAAATGAATAAGAAATGAAGGTTATCTTCTTCACACGTCATCACAATGGACCAGGGCGAGCCTTAAGAGAATGAGTGTATCAGAATAATAGTCAGTGCAATCTCGGGTTCTCGGGTAATAAACGCTATAAGATGGATCACGGAAGAACTGTTTGGTGACTTTATTTTGTAAATGCAAGATGCTATTTGAGATTTGAGCCAATTATGTATCCTCTGGATATTTGCGATAAAAATTATGAAAAAAACGCAAGCACGTGCGGGAGTTTTTTTTACCAGTGTTGCCATTTATTAGTTTAGGGCATATAAATATAGAACGTTTTCTTAAAAATCCGTGGATGAAATATGTATTACTCAAGTGATGGACGGACACCTCTAGTTCATCAAAAGCATAATATATGTCTTTTACTAGTATATCAACTTCCTAAGCCTGTAGTTTTTTTTATTCAGTATTAGTCCGAAAACAGCACATTCTGGCCTTTACATCGAACTATTAACAACGATAACAATGATCACATTCACAAACACCCAAGCCCTAGATGGAGGGAAACTCACCCACGCGGGAATCGAACCCGCGACCCTTGGAATGGCAGGCGAGGACGTTACCCCGCCTCCTCCGGGGTCGACAGTTGTAAATATATGACATTTTGTTGAAGTTAAAATCAACCCAAGGACTTCATTATAGATTGCTAATCCTGACAGGAAATTTCCTCACAGTTTCCGGCGTTATTTCTCTGTTGTCCGTTTTTTTCCAAATATAAAATAGCTTATATGTTTCATTCTTCTTATCTTGCACCAAAAAACTTGTACCGTTGACAGATTTAGGTCCCCTGATATCACGAACCGGACATTCAACGTTGCGTTATTCCGCAGTATACTAATGGTAACGATTAAACTATTCCCGATGCTTGGAAAATGTTTTTCTTCTAAAAGTGAAACCAAAGTTACTAGTTAGGGATGCATTTTTTTTTAATTTTAAATATATGCATCAATGATTTGGAAACCTTTTTAAACTTCCATTTTATAGGTTAGTAATTCATGTCCTTGTATTATAGAAAAATATTTCATCTACATTTCAACTCCTGGAATTGTTTAACATATTTTCTTTGTAAGTAATTATTATTATTATTATTAAAAATACACATGTGCTGATAGACATTGTCAGGTGACACACAAGTCCCAAATAATTGCAAAAGATAATACATAAAACTAGACTTCAAAACACAAATCTCTTTAACCAAACAAGTGAATCCCCATCCCATTTACAACCATTAATCAGCAAGAAAAAAAAGATAAATTAAAAAAATTTTAAGCTATTACATATAATATCATATACCACTCATTAATCAAATTATTACATATACAGGTATACCTTACATCTATTCTTAAAAGTATACACTCTGTTAGGAAAGGGCTCGAATATTTTTGCAGGTAAGGTGTTCCACTCAACAATTGTTCTATTTAGAAAAGAAATTTTTTTTTATTTGTCCTCTGTGCCCGGCATTTTATCTTAAATTTGTGATCATTTCTGCCAATAAAATTTGGATTCCCCGCCTCTTTCCTATGATCTGCTCAAGCTTTCTCCCCTTCAGAATTTGGAACATTCCACTACAAAGTCTGCTTACTTTCCTTCTAGTTTGTAGAGGTTCCCAGCCCAGCGTTTCTAGCATGTCAGACACACTCTCCATCCTCTTATGCTTCTTCCCCAGTACATATCGGGCAGCCTTTCTCTGCGCCTTTTCCAGTTTTTTAATATGACCTTCTTCATGAGGGTGCCATACAAGAGAAGCGTACTCTAAAATTGGTCTTACTAGGGTCTGATGATTATGTAAATTGCTTCCTTAAAATTAAGAAAAATGGGCGAATATGGGGTAGCGAATAGTGGATACTGGATAGTGGATGCTGGAGTGGATAGTGGATGTACCGGCAATAGTGTGAAAATTATGACAGCTCACAAATGCATATGATGAGTCACTTTGTTAGTCTCATGAGTTTATAAAGGGTAAGTTTTCGCAGGAAGGCATATCCAAGCTTAAATTACAGTTTGAAGCTATTGCAATTAATTGGAAGTAGGTCTCTTTAGCAGTGATGTTGTTGAAGACGTATTATTTTGCCCCCTCGTACTACAGTAGGCGAGATCATGCCAGTAAAATTAGAGAAATTAAGTGTTGAATAGATAAATTTCATATGTTATTACTTCAACGAACAATAAATGAGTGTTTGATATATCGTTTTAAAATGAATAAAGTATGGAGGTCAATCTGTTTTTAATTATGTTTTTATTTTGATTTTTTTGTTGTTTTTTACGCAATTAGGAAGATGACAAAGTTTTTACGAATTAACATTGATCAAGAATTAATCCGCAATTCCTTTGTTCCATGTTTATCTGGAAATATTTATAATCAATATCGATAATGCCTAAAGTAACGCAAATTAGTAAAATTACAATGAGATACTCTATGTAATACTGCCAGGTATTACCTTAGTTAAATTAATTTATTTTCGTTTATGCAGTAAATTAACAGTAAAGGTGAGCAGAGCGCCATTGCGGAGGTGTGTGGTATCAAGTTGAGGAATGTAGCGCATAGCGCAGTGAAGATGGTTCATGATTCACACACGTGACGGCTCTGGGGTTCTTTCCTAGTGGCACGACGATGCTGACTCAAATACAGTTGCAGAGCTCTCCCGATTGACGCAGTCTTAACTGCACACAGTTCAATCTACGAACGGATACCCGCTTGCCATTTGCGCGTATTTATTGCGTTTCCCTTCGTTCAGTTGTTCTTCGTCACCGCTTGAGTACTCAGGGATTGGTGTAAAGAAGCCGAAAGTGTAAGTAATTCAATTAATTCTTTGAAAGAAACACTTTTACGTAAGATTAAATATTGTTTTTTCAACTAGCATTACTTTATTGCTTTGTTTTGTTCTGGTATAAAATAACTTTATGCATTTATATGGTATATTCATTAAAATTTGATTCGCAATCAATAAATTGGGATGTGTATAAGATAATCAAAACTTGATTTCGATTGCGACATGTCTTTGGAAACCTACAGAAAAAAGTTTAACATAATTAGTTTTAATAAAATCATTAAGTCCTGTTTCATTTTGAAACAATTAACAAATCATATCGATATATATTATTTCTAATATTATTATTATTATTATTATTAGGTAATCTACCGATTGAGGTAGGTTTTTGGATGGACATAATTACTAATCAAATAATTAGTGACCCCTAGCAAAATCCAGCATCCTACACTACATCAGGTCCCTCATCAGCTCTGAGTACTTCCTCCCTTCATCATTTATCCAATATATCCCTATCCTGTTACTTCCCTCTCCTCGTTTGCTTAACATTCTCCCCTCTATTCCAGTCTTCAAAATCCCACTATTACCGGCCAATACCCCCTTCATCCACTATTCCTGCCTCCATTGGATTTCTCCCAACAAACCCCTCTCTTCGCCCACCATACCAAGTACTTTCTCATTTGTTTTCTTCTCTATCCATTTCACCTTCTCCATTCTTCTTCACACCCACATTTCAAAAGCCTCCAGTCTATGTCTATCCTCCTGCTTCAGTGACCACGTTTCCACGCCGTATATAGCTACGCTCCGTGTCAAAGTTTTCTAGCCAGTCTTTTCTTAATATCATTACTCAACGTCCCTGTCATCAACTTCTTCCTCCTTTTAAAAGCCTCTTTGCCTAATGGCGCAATTCTTCTCCTTACGTCCCTACTACTTTGACCGCGCTGGTCCAAAACACTACCGAGAACTGTTCTTTCTGCTCAAGTTTTGGCCCTCCTATTTTAATGATTTCTAATATTATATAGAATTTAATTTAACCAAACTATAAGTAATAAGTTTTATATTAGTTTTCCTGCTACAGGAAATCCTGTGTGAGTACAAAAAAATTATGACTACTATATTAAATGTTTTGTAAACTTAAATATAATCTCATTAATCACGTTGTGATTTCCCATAGGGAGATTTTTAATTCATTTTCATCTTGCGGACAGGTTTGAGGTGAATCATTCAGTTAGAGAGTCGGAATGAAATATTTATGTACTTTATTCCAGGGATTATTTAACTCAGTAAAAAACTTTTAAATGCGCAATAACTAATGCTATCAAGCATTTAAAATATTTACTAGTCGACTAGGAAGTCATACTACAATAAATAACATTTTTTATAAGTAAAAATTTTATCTGATGAGCACGATTTGGAGAACTCACATTCGCAAGAAAATACCTGAAGGGCACAATCAAAGAAAACATAGAATACGTTTTTTACACCACGTGCATTGTTACCTGATCCCTAATTTTTATTCTATGGTCTATTTTGCAGTCTATGTTAGATCTGGCAAGTCGAAAGATCCGTGGTTTAAGTCCCGGGCAAAAATTACTTTTGCTCTTGTCTTTGGCTCGTTGCCCCTTCCCCATCTTTACTGCAGCTTCCACCTAGCTATCTGTATTTTCGGGTACCAGATCTTCCTGGGGAACCATGACTGGCACAGTGTATTAAGAAAGTGACCCCCCTTGCCCGGTGTGTGAATTTCACACACCATATAGGGCTTAGTACTGGGTGAACTCTACCATCACCAATACCAAAGCGTCCTTCGGGTTGATTACTGTATTTATGGTTTATAAACATGTATATATATATATATATATATATATATATATATATATATATATATATATATATATATATATATATATATATATATATATGTGTGTGTGTGTGTGTGTGTGTGTATATATAGTACAATACACAGTAACACAAAATATAAAAACACAAAAAACGAGAACACTCACACGTTATTTCTTGATATTTCGACGGAAACAATCCGTCTTCATCTGAAGATATAGAAGTAATGATAGTAGTAAAGATAATTACTTCTATATCTTCAGATGACGACGGATTGTTTCCGTCGAAATATCAAGAAATAACGTGTGATTATTCTTCTTTGTTTCTATATTGTGTTACTGTGTATTGTACTATTCGATTCGGCACTTCCGTGTTACGTCGACGAAAGCACACACACATATATATATATATATATATATATATATATATAAATATATATATATATATACATATATATATATTTATTTATTTATATATATTCACATTGAAACACCAAATCCCGCCAAACGGCAAAAAATACTCATACAGAAGGAAATAGATATAATGAAAAAGGATTGGAGCACTTTGTTTAACGGACGAACACAGTAGAGGTGGGGAAGGCGGAATCAGGCAAATCATAACTACAAAAATATTTCCTAGACCGGGACTTGAACTCCCTTCATTTGTGATGGTGGGTGAAATTTACATATTCGCGCAGTATTATAAACGTGGATAGAATTCATTTCCCTCTGCCGCTTATTATTTCCCCGAAAGTCATCTTGTACCTATCCGGTACATACAGATTGGATGGTGACCTGAGTGGATAATGTGGACTGGCACGTGGAAGTGGACTTCCACGTGCTATTTTGTATTTTTATTTAACAATGTTTCAGAAACTCAAACTTGAAATTAAATTACTTTCGAAACAATTATAACCGGTTAATATGTCGTCTTTTTTATTTTCAGAAAAGATTCTCACTCATTCGCCACGATTGGGAGGATGACGGAACAGCAGCCAACCAATAAGGAGGCAGATACATCGTTTGAGTGTCTTATTGAACAACTTTTACCATCGCAGACGCCCAGTAGCAGTGGCGTGTATCGGAAGGGAAAAGATCAACGCCCTGAATCATCGTCGTTATCCAAATGTGATGCCAGGAGCTCAAGTTGCAGCCGTCGTCTTACCGCAAAGGATCAGGAAGACGAGCGTTGCCACAGTTTTTATGGAACCAAGGACAAGAACATATTGGTAAATTGACTATTAATGTCTTAATTTTATCTTAAAAAGCTTAATCGATAACCTTTCATTTAGATAAGTTAAAAAAAGACATGGCTACAGAAAGAAATTCTTATAAACTAGCAAACGTTACAATTAAAACCATATCCAAAGGTAGGATAAACAGTCATACTTGGGTGGTTCAATAGGTAACCGTGTCAGAAATAAAGAAGCTATTTTTGAAAATCATTTTTTTATTTTTCAACATAGTCCCCCTTTAGAAAGATATACTTCTCCCAACGTTCCGGCTATTTTTTTAACCCCTCCAATAAATAAAATGTGTCGAACTCTTCAAAATACGCCTCTGTCTCAGCGATGACTTTCTCGTTTGAGCTTAATTTTTTGCCTGTGAACCATTTCTTCATGGTATGAAATAAGATAGAGTAGGAGGCAGCCAGATCGATTGAATACGGGGGGTGTAGCAGCAATTCATAACGTAGTTCATGCAGTTCATGAAGTCATAGGCAGCCAGATTGGGTGAATACGGGGTGTGTGGTAACAATTCATAACGTAGTTAATGCAGTTTTCGAAGTTGACAAATTTTTATCCTGCAAGCCATTTCTTTATGTTTAGGGAATTAAAAAGAGTCGCAGGGAGCCAGATCGGGTGAATACGGGGGTGCGGCAACAATTCATAACGTTGTTCATGCAGTTTGGCGGCGACAACTCCGGGGTCAGCTTGTTGTCTACTGTGATCAATTGCGGCACCCATCGGGCCGATAATTTTGTCATAGCCAACTTATCAAGTAAAATATTAATTACCGTTCCGGTCGACACACCCCCCACGGCCTCTGCTACTTCGCGCACTTTCGTTCGTCGATCAGCGAGAATCATGGCGTGGACTTTTTGAATGATTTCCTCGGTAACGACGTCTGCTGGGCGCCCTGGTCCATCTAAAACAGATGTTTCCCCACGTTTAAATTAGTTGAACCAATATCTAACTGTGGTTATAGATGGTGAAGTGTTCCCATAAATAACATCTAACTTAGCTTTTATCTCCTCGCATTTCTTCCCATGCAAAAACAAAAAGCGAACGATACTGCTCCTGTTCCATCCTAGCGAAAATCACGAAATACGTCTTACTCGAATGGCTACCAAATCCAAACTAACCTTTAAATCAGTCTAAAATTTGTTTTTACCGTCGTTTGGTAGATGGCAGCACACGGTAATGACATAAAATTCCCTCAGGAACGCCCTTTTGACGTCAAACATGGCTACGTATTGAACCACCCTCGTAAGCTAGAAAAACAGTAGGCTGGTGATAGGAATTCTGATAAACTAGCGAACCATTTATGAACCATATATGAACTGTAGGCTCACTAGATTTATTAATTTAATCAGTAATGCACACTAGATTGTAGAATACAAACAAGAACTAAGAGTAATATTTGACAATATATATATTGAAATACAATTCTTGAGTTTCTAAATAATATCGCTATTCCTTAAAATAGTTAATGTGAAGGGTAACTTATTTCTCTCAACTTTTAACTCAAAATTTTTCATTCCATCACCGAAACCCACGCCTGACCTTTGAATCCAGGACTTGATCACTGTTTCACCCTCATCGTCCATAGTGTAATAATTACCCTTGAGGTGTCTCTTACAAATTTAAATCGCAAGGCATCACAAGATATGTGAAATAAGCAGGGTGTGGGATCGGTTAAAATTTTTTATGGTTTCACAGAGCCTTTCCAGTTGCCGGCGGGGTGTGATGACGAGCGTTGTCAGGTTGCAAGATTATTGGCGCCTGGATGCCTTTCACAAAACAAACTCGAAATCGGAGGTGTTTTACAAGTGTATAGTCTGCATAAAGTCGTAATCAGAAGTATTAATCGTTTCCTCATCGTTCCTGAAACTGGATATCATAAACTCGGTGAGCATCTCAAAACACAGTAAAGAGAAATTATTTTGACTTATCCAGACTCGAAATGACGTAATATTACCACCCATCGATAAACTATAGGCCTATGAACAACAAAGTCAACAGCCTTTGAATGAAGATTGAATCTCTGGGGGGATCGTAATGGTGCGGGGGGTACCGTACTGGCTTCCCACCCTGAGAGCCCGGGTTCAAATCCCGGCGGTATTAAATATTTATCATAGGTATCTCGATTCCTACTTGAGGTTCTTTGTGGAGGGCGTACGCCATCCGTCGGATGGGACGTTAAATTTTTGACCCCTTGGCGCCTTTCGTAAAGAGTAGGCTAATGGCGACGCCGGGTTTCTGTTAACCCTTCATCCTTTCCTGTCCATCCCCTATGGCGCAAATGACCTCAGCTGTCGGTCGCCTCCCCTAAATACTACCACAACTACTTGAATCTCTGTATCAGTCACTTTTTCAGCGGCTAAAAATTAGGCAACAGATCGCTGTTTAACTTGTTTTGACATAGCTCCCTGGAATACGTCTCCATTCTTCCGCTTCTCAGAATACACTGCATGAATTTGACGATCTCAAAATTTCGCATGCGTGTTTAGGGGGAATGTTACTTCCACATGACCAAACCAGGAGAAATTCTAAAACTAAATTTTGTTTGTGTTCTTCTACTAAGCATGTGTGCATTATTTTTCAGCCTACCCTCTCATACAACCAATTTTATAATTCATATTTATTTATATCCTAGGAAACAACTCGAGTTACGAATTCCATGATGAGGATCCTGAGAAACCATCTCGACAAGGGAGAAGTAGATTTAGCAACGGAAAAGGCCTTGAAATTAATGGACAGAATCGAACCGTACTTGCAAAGGGATTATTACCCTCCTGAGGTCATTGATGTCCTGTCATCTTTCACCAGTCTACTTAATAGCCAAGGACACGAGAACCACGCCGTGAAGTTGTACAACAAAGCCCACGAAATAAACTCATCAATTGAGTGTATAGACGCATGCCTTCTGCTCTTTAGCCTTGGTTCTTCTTTCCCTGTGACCTGGATGCATTTTGAGGAATGTTTAGAGGGCATCTCCTATATACACTTCATTTTTTTGTGCAAGGCTAAGAAGGGCGGTATGATAAATCTAAGGAAGATGAGGGTGACAGCTAAGTTAATATATATACATGGTGAGACGGAGAAGGCTGTGAAAATTCTTATGGACACCTTCAACAAAATATCGGTGTACCATAACTTTGATAATCCTTACCTTAAATATTTTACCCGGCTATTGAGCGATAGGCTTTGGAGTAATAAGTAAAGGATATTTTTTAAACTAATTCGAACCATTTAAATAATAATATATTTATTCCTTTCATTAATTAAATTCCTCGGATGTGTTTGGATTTCAAATATATTTCAAAGGGTTTATAGTACACGTGTTGGCGTGAGCGACTCGGGACTCTTCTTTAATTTCATTAATATTTCGCTGAGTTCTGTATACACCTGGGAGTTTCCGTGTCCATGTGAAAATATAATGAGAGCACAAAAGCGGGGTGTGAGATATAATAGCCACGGATGGATGGTTTAGGAATTCCTTTCGAGTAAGAATACTGGAAGGATAAAATAAAAGAACGGAAATGGAAAAAAGAAGAAGAAAAGCGTGAGAAAGAGAGAGAGAGCCGTTGATGAATTGGTGAAGTGTATGCCTAGGGAATGACGAGCGACGCCGAGGGGGTTTGGGTAGTGTTTGCATTGACAACTGAGTGGCAGGAGGCGTCGCTAGGTGGCGATGTCTGTGGAGTGTTTGGTCTAGGAGGGCTTCCTTGCTTGCTTAGTTAATGTATATAATATAATATATATATATATATATATATATATATATATATATATATATATATATATATATATATATATATATACAATATTTTAAGAATGCAAATCATAAAAAAAACTTGTGTTGAAAGAATTGTAATTATTCCTAAATGTAAATAAATGGAGCTACATGAGAGGCAAAACTATTTTTCATTATTCATGTAATTGTCCTAAACTGCAATTAAACCTTGCAAAATGAGTGGTTAAATTATTTCTCATTCTTTTATGAGTTTTTGACATGACATATGAAAAACTGTTATTGATATTAATATCCCATTTATTCCAAAGGTTTTCCTGGAACTGCTCGCGATAATAGCAAACGCATTGTTCCTTTTATCATAAACGTCTTCAGATTTATGATTTCTTTATTATTTGTGAATACGGAACCTTAAATAGCATCTAGTTGAGAGCTTTCATCAATAAACATTGATATACTCATAGCAAAAAGAAACTGCAACGCACAGAAAAGACAATTCCGGGAAAGGAGGAATAAGGATATGAATTTCCAATAAAAACACAACAATATTTACTTGAAGGAGACTTGAACCACTAATCTGACATTTGGTGGCGCTTTGACGGAATTATGCTCCGTCTTCATCGGAAGATAAAGACTTATTTCTCTATCTTCCGATGAAGACGGATTGGAATTTCGTGGAAATGATCAAGAAATAACGCGTGTGTGATCTTTTTATGTGTTTCTATATTGTTTCTTGCTGTCCAATGAAATATATATATATATATATATATATATATATATATATATATATATATATATATATATACACATATATATACACATATATATATTCCACTCTCAAATGTAAGTAATAAGTGAAGTATAAGTAAGTGAAGTGAAAGTATATATATAATATATTCCACTCAAAAACCTACCTTCACCGGTGGATCACCTAATAATACTAATACATATAAATCACAGATGAAGTTTTTTAAAACATTGAAACACAAAGATAGGACGCTAACATACATAGTTTTGACGTTTCTACAGACCGATCGTCGTCATCAGAATCATATATAATACACATACTTAAATATGTATAAACATATTTTAATTATATATAAATATATATAATTATATGTAAAACATTATATATATTATATTTTATATACACACAAACATATATATATATGTATATATATATGTATATGTATATATATATATATATATATATATGTATATATATGTATGTATGTATGTATATATATGTATATGTAAATGTGTATGTATATATATATATATAATGTGTGTGTGTGTGTGCGTGAAAGTAAATATAAATAAACAAATTCATTATGGTGTATGTGGGCACACAATCCTCGTCTTTGATGCTTCTTGGGACATGTCACGTTCTCAACGCAAAGGCGGAAGGGTGACCTCATCGCCAATTTTTATCGCTGAGACGAGGGTGTGAGAGCGAAGGCCTGGATGGATGTGAATGGAGGGGCGCCACCAGGAAGAATTCTCGGTGATGACATCATGTGCTTCAAGGACAAGTGTGAACTATTGAGAGAAGATCGTTGGGAACCCCTCTTTACATATTTTAATTAATGTTACAGCTCACGTGAGGAAGAAATGCACGTTTAACGAGAATGTTATGGGCAAAAAATGGCGTTTTCATAAAATAAATCATTCCTTATCTGTCACTTTGTGTCCACAATTCGGTTGCCTTTTAAAGTTAGCAGGCTGGCAAAGAGGGCAGAAATGCATCCGTGGCATGACATCATCGGGTCTGGGTTATTTTCGTCTTGAGACCATTAAGTAGAAATAAGGACATGATACCGCCCTCAGGGACTGACTTCCAGAGATCTCATAGCGAGAACGGGGAGATCCCGGCGCTGGGAAATATTCAAATATTACAATTTAATTATAAAATGATTTCAAATATTTCTAAAGGGTTCATTTAATCATTATTTTTCTTTAAATTTCATTATTATATTTTATTGGAACGTTTCCATACATTATTATTCCCTTGCGCTAGATTGCCTGTCATTACAATTTTATGTATGTATGTACATAATTTAATATATGTATATTTATATAACTTTATATATATATAGATGCATGTATATAATGATATATATATATACTACCTTGATCAAAAAGTTCCCGGAATAACCACCGTGTGGCGCTCCCATCGTTCCGATTTGAGTTCTGTTTTTTTTGTTAAATTGGTACATCTGTTGTTGATATTCCATTTAAATCTTAGTGTCATAACTTGACATTTGCAAAAGTTACGGTCGGTTTTCGGTATGTCCATCAGTGCTTCCTGCGATTTTTCCATTACTTCCTCTCGGCTGCTAAAACGCGTTCCCCGTAATGGTTTTTTAACTCGATTGAACAGAAAGAAGTCACAGGGAGCCAAATCAGGTGAATTCGGTGGCTTTTGGATGGTATTTGTTGCATTTTTCGTCAAAAAAATACGAATAATGATAGCACTGTGCGACGGTGCGTTATCATGGTGCAAAATCCACGAGTTTTCTGCCCACATTTCTGGTCTCTTTCGGCGAATTGCTTCACGCAAACGTCTCATAACGCCCAAATAATACTCTTTGTTTACTGTCTGGCCTTCTGGCAAAAATTCATGATGCACTACACCGTTGTAATCCATGAAAACCGTCAGCATTGCCTTCTTTTTTGACTGAAAACGACGTGGTTTTTTTGGTCTCGGCTCATTTGGTGAACGCCATTCACTTGCCTGATGTCTGGATTGCGTGTCGTACTCATAAACCCACGTCTCGTCTCCAGTAATGATCCTTTTGATGAATGTGGGATCGGATGCAGCCTCGCAAATCATGTCTTTTGCGACGTCAACACGGTCTCTTTTTTGCATGAAATTGAGGACTTTTGGCACCAACTTTGCTGCTACACGACGGAAACCCAAATCATTAACCACAATGTCTTGGGCGGATCCATAGGCAATGTTCAAGTCCTCCGCTATTTCTCTGATGGTTAATTTGCGGTTATTGACCAACATTTCTTTTACTTTATCAATTTTTTCACCGACTTTCGATGTCGATGGTCTGCCACTGCGTTCATCATCTTCGATTGACTCACGACCACTTCTGAAACGCTCGTGCCACTGGTAAACGACCGTTTTTTTTAGAGAATCGTTGCCGAAACACTTTTCCAACATTTCCAACGTCCGTGCGCCACTAAATCCGTTTTTTACGCAAAATTTAATACAAGTTCGTTGTTGCAAATTTAAATCCATTTCTGCAATTGTAAAAAATCGCCAACACACACAGAGATAGATGTACTCTTGGCTACGTAACTATTGCAAATGTCAAGTTATGACACTAAGATTTAAAGGGAATATCAACAACAGATGTACCAATTTAACAAAAAAAACAGAACTCAAATCGGAACGATGGGAGCGCCACACGGTGGTTATTCCGGGAACTTTTTGATAAAGGTAGTATATGTACCTATATATCTTCCGCCTTTACGTTCCGCCTTCCGCCGCGACGATTTCGTGTTTGAATGTGTGTATATATAAAAATATAAATATAAATATAAATATATATATATATATATATAGTGAGAAATTATTTATTTAAAAATACTCACAAATCAGAAAAGGAAATGTAATACTATGTTTAAAATATATAATTTGGTATGTAATCCTTAAGTCATTGAAATTTAATTTAAATTTAATATATTGTGAGTAATGAAATAAAATTAAAAGTATTTTTTAAAAAACATACATGGTAGTTTTTAGGCATTTGTTCCCAGGTATTATTTTACTTTAAACAGCATTTTCATAATATAAATGACGGAAAAAACGTAAAAGTTAAAAAAATAATAAAGCTCCCAAAGGGAGCCGAGCATACATTAGTTTAAATACAAGAAGTCTCAATAGTGCAATGTCAGTGTCTTATATTCCCCCTAACATGACTTCTTCCCTCAACATTCTTGTTATTAGAATCGGCTCCCTTGTCTCATGGTCTCTTATTTCGCCAAAGTCAAGATTTACGTACTAAAATTGAAAGAAACGTTCACCAACCATCACTTCATGACTTATAGTTTTATGAACTAAGTTTAAAACAAAATATTTGTTTATAAAGTTAACCAAAACTCAGTTTTCCTGTCATTTGCATAAATTTTTAAACCGTATATAAATATATATGTATGTATATATATATATATATATATATATATATATATATATATATATATATATATATAAAACAAACTTTGACAGCAACAAACAGTATAAGAACACATAAAAATATCACTCACACGTTATTTCTTGATCATTTCGACGTAATTCAACCCCGTCTTCATCGGAAGATATAGAAGTAATGTCTAGAAATAGAAGTAAATCATTACTTCTATTTCTTCCGACGAAGACGGAGTTGAGTTCCGTCGAAATGATCAAGAAATAACGTGTGAGTGATCTTTTTATGTGTTCTTATATTGTTTGTTGCTGTCAAAGCTTGTTATTCAACACTTCCATGGTACTTCGACGAAATCATAGAAATATATATATATATATATATATATATATATATATATATAGTACGTTATAACTTTGCAATACGTCTGTGAATGGCAAAGTACTTCACATTTTGCACGTTTTATAAAAAAATTAAGTGACATATTTGTTAGAAAATATTTATTTTAGTGTCAATGCCTATTGTTTCCTTGCCCAATTTGCCTTTGTACTCTCCTGCAAATGTTTTATATTTGAACAGCTTCTCCATTTAGTTTTCCGAGTGCATATCCGATTCCTATAACAGAATCATATTAAGTTTTCCGTTTTTAATTAAAGTGAGGGCATCTGTCATAAGGTTAGGTGTCACTAGCTATTGATGTTCTTGGATACTTTCTTGTTACTTACTTGGGTATCAAAAATTATTTCATAAATATGTGGAGGGACGAAAATTTGTCCACTCTTGAGGTTGTCTTTTGTTTTCAAAACTGTTAAACCTGCATATCGCCAATGATCTGGTAATGATACAATGAACAGGTAAGCGCTATTTATTTTATAAAAGTGGTATCATGATAAACTGCTGTGTAAGCAGCTAATTGTTTTTATGGTCATTTGCTTGTTGCTTGAATGGATAAAAAATTATATTTTGGAAATGAATTGTGGAGGTAATAATTTGTCTACTTTCGCGGTTGCATTTTGTCTTAAAACCCACAAATACACCTCCACATCGCACATGATTTAGTACTTATATGATTTAAAAAATTATTATTGATTTTATATCACCGTTTTCATGAAATAATGGATATAAAAGTATTTATTTTCCCAAATACAGTTCATTATACTTATTATAAAAGATTTTAATATCTGAAATACCAGTAAGAAAATGACCAAAAGGTATTATTGTAGAAAGAGTAAATAATTATCCTAATGATCAGTAATTAATGACTCTGGAGGTCACTTTGGCAAACGTAATTCTTATTAAAAGTTATTGATTTATTTATTTAAATGCAGAGGGCTTTAGTAAGAAATTTCTTTTATAAAAAAACCAGGAATTCTCTTTCTAATCAATTGTTTTTGTGCAACATAACGTATTTTAGACTAAGTTAGTGGTATCATTTCAGTTTATAGTGCATTAATATAAATTTTTCCTTCAATTTTCAAGAAAGTTTCAAGAAAGGAATGATTCAAGAAATCATTCCTTTCTACTACACCAAATTGAAAAAAGTATTAGTAAAATTGAAATCGTCATGATTTTCATTTTATTGGAAACGTTCTCTCAAATACTGAGAGCTAAATGTTTATGCATTTTATGTTAAAAACGTTTTAAGAAAGAAATCAAAGGGAAAATAAAAATCATAAAAAAACATCATAGTGGTTTGAAATTGTTAATTTATTGAAATATTAACAAACGAGATTACATTTATAACTATGCACATTTTATTAATTGAATAAAATTTTAGAATATATTAATTAGTTTTTGAACAAACGTCTATTTGTTATTTTTGTTAAATATTTTAAAAATTATTTGACATTAACACATTGTTTGTTATGCTATAATTTACAACAAACGTAGACTGTACAAATTGATTCACACCATACTTGGCTCCCTGGACATCATTGGGACAAAATGAATAATTAAGGGTCTATTTAATGTGGTTAACCATTGTTATGTGTCTGTGTAATCCTTGTGGAAAGCTTTCTAAGGAATTTATACGAGGGTCATCCGGAAAGTAGTACCCGTTCGTGCCGCATGAAGTGCTGACGACGCGAGTAGCCGCTGGACGAGGTCAGATAGCTTCAGTGGCTTGTCTGCCTTCTCTGAGCCAAGTTGCGTGACGCTAGCATTGCCTGTGTTGTTTCTGTGATTGTTTACAATGTTTAAAAAAATTGAGAACGCCGCCAGTTGTGAAGTGAGGGCAGTGATTAAATTCCTCAATGCAAGAAACGTTCGCCCATGTGATATTCATCGCCAATTAAAGGAGGTGTATGGAGACAATGTAATGGACGAGTCGTCTGCTCGGCGGTGGTGTCGCAACTTCAACATGGGGAGGGGGAACACACACGACGATGAGCGTTCGGAGAGACCGTCTGTCATTACAGACCAACTGGTGAGCTCAGTTGACGAATTCGTGAGGAACGATCGGCGCGTCACAATTGATGACATCTGTGAGCATTTTCCCAATGTTTCTCGAACAATTGTTCATGAAATTGTTAAACACCATCTGCATTATGCAAAAATTTGTGCAAGATGGGTCCCTCGCGTATCTCAATGAGCTGGCGGCGAAGGACTATGCAGCAGGAATACAGAAACTTGTCACACGTTATGACAAATGCCTTAATTTGCTTGGAGATTATGTTGAGAAGTAGTTTAAAGTATCCTCTTTCAAATAAAATTTTTTATGTTTGTTAATATTTACTTTTGTGTCTTTATTTCACGAACGGGTACTACTTTCCGGATGACCCTCGTATAAGATATGGGACCTTATGAAGTTGATGAAAAAAGTTTTGCTGACTTGCAATTGATATAGTTGTGTATTCTCAGAGATTAAAGTTTAATGGGAACTTGACCTTAAAGTCAATACTCATAAACATGACACAAGGCTGTATTTACAGTACAACTGGTGGAATTCCTAATTTCACAAGAAAACATTCCTAAAAACGAATCTCTATCCGTCCAAGTCTTACTAGGCCACTGTGGTCATTGGTAAACGGATAAAACTCAACTTGTAACTTCAATCTTTACTAATATCGAGATTCAAAAAGACAATATAGAATCGTGTTTTACAGTGGACTTGCAAAGTACCAGGAATGTAAAATATCAGCGTCTGCAGATATAAAATATGGGAGAATTCTTTGAATAATTGAATTAATAAATGAATTTATTATAATTTAAATGAATTAATATTTAATTTATAAGTATAAATCATCACATGAGATTAATCGACTTATCAGCAGGACTTAATTTTTATTTTTTTTGCAGACACTTCTTGAAGTTAGCATGCCTACACTCCTCAGCAAGGAACCACCATTTCTGACTACCCAGGTTAAAACACATGGTATTGACTCCATAAAACGTTCTTTACACATTAGATTGACACAAGAGAAGTCAGAAATAGTTCTGTGAATATTGTGGGTACACCAATTTACAGGCGTATTCACATTTTTCTGCAACATCGTGACGTAAAACAGGTCCATGATATTTTAGAGATTGGCAATAATATTGAAGAAGCTGTCTCTTCGTGACAATCCTGAAGCAGCAAGGCACGTGTTGAAGATGTGTTGACGTTAATTCAGCATGGAGATGGGAAAATGGATATCTACACATTACAAATATTCCATGAAAATTTTGAGTTCTCACTGATCACTTCGGGGATATCCTAGGAAAGAAAAAATGTAGGGTTTAATTCCTACAGCATTCTGTATTAATTGCACCACTGGAGCCCATTGTCACATATAAGAACTATATTAATACCAGAGTATTAGTAGTTGGTTTAAATACAATGACAACAGTAGGTTAACACTTAACCATGATGATACTTAAAATCAATGTAAAAATTAAAGTCCCATGTGTCTCAAAAAAGAGGACTATAATAACAACTGTCAAGGCTAATATTTAATTTGAGTAATTATTTTTGCAATAATTGATTTGTATTTGGCTTGCTTAATTTATTCTATTTTTATAAGTTAAGTAATCATTTTCCAAATAAGATACTTATTTATTCAATATATATATATATATATATATATATATATTGAAGTGCAAGCTTGACATTAAAATAAGATGGCAAAAACTAGAGCAGGTAGAACAGTTTAATACGTATCTCGGTAGTGTTTTGGACCAACAGGGTCAAAGTAGTAGGGACGTAAGGAGAAGAATTGCGCTAGGCAAAGAGGCTTTCACAAGGAGGAGGGAGTTGATGACGGGGACGTTAAGTAAGGATGTTAAGAAAGAGGAAACGTGGTCATTGAAGAAGGAGGATAGACGTAGACTGGAGGCTTTTGAAATGTGGGTTTGGAGAAGAATGGAGAAGGTGAAATGGACAGAGAAGAAAACAAACGAGGAAGTACTTGGTATGGTGGGCGAAGAGAGGGGTTTGTTGGGAGTAATCCTATTGAGGCAAGAAAAGTGGATGAAGGGGGTGTTGACCGGCAGTGGGATGTTGAAGACTGTGATAGAGGGCAGAATGTTGGCAAAATAGGAAAGGGAAGGAACAGGATAGGGATGTTGGATGGGATGAAGGGAGGAAGAAAGTACTCAGAGTTGAAGAGGGACCTGATGTAGAGTAGGAAGTTGTGTTTTGCTAGGGTTCACAAATTATTTAATTAGTAATTATGTCCATCCAAAAACCTTCCTTAACTGCTAGATTACCTAATAATAATAAAAATATATATAGCCCTCATCAATATATGTATTATAGAAAATAAATGGTTTTCAATTGTTCCTAGCTCAACTTTGTGGAAATTCATGCTTAGTAAATGAAGAATATAAGGTATTTTTCCACTGTTCTTTCACGTACAACTGGTTTTAACACTCAAGCCTCATAATCAGATACAAATTAATCAAGTCGCAGTCAATTTATGTACCACAGTCCATATACAGGGATCGTCCGGAAAATAAGTGTACTGATTTTTTCCCGCCGCTCCAGGCGCGCCCAGCACCGCTCTGACGGGCTGCAATTGGAGGGGGGTATGTTGGCAAGCGACGCTGAAAAAGGCAGTCGGCTCTGAGCTGTGGTGTAGTGAGGAGCTGTGTTAACGCGAACCTCCACGCTCGACCCACGTCACGGAACGCGATGCCGAAGCAGCGTTATTCCATCAAATTTGCGGTAAAGCTTGGGAAATCGTCTACCGAAACTGTCGGTATGATTAACCAGGCTTACGGGGAGTCAGCCATGTCCAGAAACATGATCTTTCGGTGGCACAAGATGTTCGTGGAGGACAGAGAAGAGGTCGACGACGAACCACGGCCTGGACGCCCATCAACGACACTCACCGACGAAAATGTGCGAAAAGTTCGCGATGTACTGAACTCTGATCGTCGTCTTAGTGTTCGGATGATAGCAGAGCAGTGAAATGTGCCAAAAACAATAGTGCACGAGATTATTAGGGAGCAATTACAGATACGAAAAATTTGTGCAAAGTTGGTGCCGAAAGTGCTCGGACTTCTTGGCCAAGCACGGCGTGGCAACGCTGCCGCACCCGCCCTACAGCCCGGACTTGGCACTACCGGACTTCTTTCTGTTCCCGAAGAAAAAGAGGAGTTTGAAAGAAACGCGATACGGGACTTTGGACGCCGTCAAAGAGGCCGTGATGACGTGTCTTCGAGAGGTTCCCGATGATGCCTTCGCGGGAGCGTTCCAGGAATGGGAACGCCGCTGCAACAAGTGTATCGACTCACAAGGGTCCTATTTTGAGGAATATTAGCTTAAGATATGTAAAAGTGTAATAAATTTTTTTTCCTGAGCTCAGTACACTTATTTTCCGGACGAACCCTGTATATACACGGGCGGAGGAACACAAACGCTGTTTCAGGAACTTTGACCTCAAGCAATATCACTTCGCCAAGCATCATCCGTTGGAAGAAAATCCTAGGAGTGATTTCAACCCGGAACTCTTACACTAGATGGAAAAAGGAATGAGGATGGACAAGTGGGAAGAGCTGCAAATCAGGAAGAATTTAAAAACAGTCACAGGTTAACAATTTATTGTTTGAATACATCTCCCCAATCCTGGAAGTACCCATTTCCCTCACAGAAAAACCCAACAAACCCGCCCACCCCATTGTGAACCCACGAATCACGTTTCCTGGCGCTTAACACCCCTTTCCCCACCCACCCTTTCAACCCCGATCGCAATCCCACTTTCTTTCCCCTCCTCCCCCCTCTCTCTCACCCAACCCTCCTCTCCCTCATGGATGGTATGTAAATGGACTGCGACTTGTTTAATTTGTACCTGATTATGAGGCTTGAGTGTTGAAACTAGTTGTACGTCAATAAAGGACAGTAAAAAGATGCATTTTAATCTTAATTTAGTTAAGATATTATTAATTAAATATTTTTCTGTGTTCTAGGACATAAGACCGCCAGTAACATTTCATTCATGTAAAAATATGAAAATAATTTATGAATGTTTATTTTTTCTTATTTTTTCAGTAAAATACTTAAAGGTACTTAAATTTCGATAAAAAATAATGCTTCTACTTTGTCCTTTGAAAAATATACTGCGGTTTTTTTAACCAATACGTGGTACAAGAAATTAGGATTAAATATTCAAAAAAAGAACCGCAAAAAAGGTTCTTACTTAACAATTTATTGTTTCAATTACCCACAAATAAGTTAGTGACAGCCATTATATTCAGCCTTTTTAAGAGTTACTTCAACAATTGGTATGACCTCTAGGTACATGTACAATACGGGGTCACATTAATGAGTATTGTCGTTGATAAACTGATCGTAATCTTAAGCCTTTTAACATTAGTGCAAAAATCTCCATTTTTTTACTACGGAGAGCACATTTATATATAATAACTGAAGAGTTGTTCACATTTAATTCAATTAAAAAACTACTGTAGCAATAATTTGTAACAAATTTTGTTTGCAAGATGTATTTAATGTTTCTTAATTCAATAAATTGTTTGATTAAGGTTTATACAAATGGAAAGGTATTATTTTGTGAAGGAAATAAGTCCACAAGTAAAATAATATTCATGTAATAACTTAAATAGAATTTAATGAATTTTCCACTGTCCATTTTATCTGAAAAAAATACTTTTCCAATTATGGATGATAAAAAAATGGTTCTATTTTGAATTTGAAAAAAAAAGATGAAATGTTTTTTTTTACCCTCGGGTGATTCCGGAAATTAGAGTTCACAATTCAATCAAGGAGCCGAAAAAGATCTGAAAGCTTTACTTACCTAGTTGTCTGTGTCCACCAATCCCAAGTTTTTAGGGGCAGCCATTTAATTACTTCTTAAAAGTTACTTGAACAATAGGTTTGATCTCTAGGTATATTGTAAGTACATCCCCTTGTCACATTCATAAGTACTGGCGTTGAAATCCTGTTCCAAGTCCATTGTCAACCTAGAGCAAACTTCTTGAGCCGACTCATCTTCATTACAGCCTTTGCAATCTCATTCATAAAGCCCTGGATCTCATAAAAATTCCTTCGAAAGCGTTCCACAAAAACTACCCAAACATATGGCAATGACAAACCTCATTAAACAGACCCTTAATCATTCACTTTGTCCCAACGGTATCCAGGGAGTTTAGTATTTTGTGCAGGATCCTCTGAAATAAGCATAAAATAACACATTAACATGGTTATTAGGAATGGAGACATTTATCTATTTATATTTAATCGACTATTGTAAATACTGAAGTTGCACTAGATGGTGGCAAAGAGTTTCCATTTATTTTAAATGAAATTATTGCAATTATTGCAATATTAAGAGGAAGGAGATGGAGTTATCGTCATATTTACATTGCAATTAGCAAAAATCTGCTAAGGTGGACGACATTTATCTTAGGAAAATTATTAGTTTTAAGTTTGTTTTAGAAAAAACTCTTCGTAACCTATCAAAAACCTATTGTGTGTTTTTGGTTACACAAACGACTAAAAATGAAAAAGGTTAAGTTTATTAATTAAATAAAAATGACATTTAAATTCTGAAATTTGAGATTAGTTCAACATAGACATTTAAAAAACGATGAAAAAATAATTGTTTCAAAAGTGAAAAGGTAAATTATTTTTTGCAACAATAAGGAAATTAAAAGTGATGTCATGCAGATATTAAAAAAGCATCAGAAATCAGAAAGTAATGAGTGAAGTCTTATATTAAAAAAAATACGTCAATATGATTGGAGTTGAACGCCAAACATGTTCAATTATTAAGTTATCAATAAGTGACCAATTCGTATTACTATGTTATTTTTTATGGGAATTCAAGATATATTTACCGGTTACGCATAATTCCCGCATTTTCACCCGTGGTAACTCAAAACAAATAGCTATAAAATGTTTACTCAATTTTTGACTAAGTGAGGAGGAAAACCTTTTAAGACAATTGACTTTTAAAATTTTTTTTAAAGTTTTTAAAAGACTTTTATAAAGACAAAAAGAAATCTGTCTGAGTATGTGAAAAATTGTGATTTCCACAAATATTCTACTAGGCGGGATGAGCAGCTGCACGTTTTATATGTGCGTACAAAAATGCAGCTGATGGCCCAGCTGAGATTAAGGCCCAGCTGAGATTAAGGCCCAAAAAAGTGTAACTGCATTTAAAGTCAATCTACTTAGGTTCTTAAAATTAAAAAATGTTTTATTCAAAAGCTGAATTTCTTGATAATGCCTGATATGTCTTGTATCCACAAATGATTTTTGTCACTTTCCCCTGACGTGTCTTATATCAAGTGTAACATATGTAGCTACTTGGTCTCTGGACTAATAAAATGTATTATTATTATAAATTGTAATAGTAACATTTACAGTTGAAGATGTATGAAGAAATGCACGACTAAGGAATCCTATTTTTTATTATAAGGTAATCTACCAGTTAAGGTAGGTTTTGAATGGATACAGCTACTAAATAAAACATTTTGTGACTTCTAACAAAACATAAAATCCAGCATCCTACTCTACATCAGGTCCCTCTTAATCTGTGATTACTTTCTTCCTCCCTTCATCCCCTATCCAAGACAACCCTATCCTCTTCCTTCCCTTTCCTCGTTAGCCTGACATTCTCCCCTCAATTACAGTCTTCAAAATCCCCCTGCCGGTAAATACCCCCTTCAACCACTTTTTTTGCCTCCATAGGATTTCTCCCAGAAAACCACTCTCTACGCCCACCATACCAAGTACTTCCTCATTTGTTTTTTTCTCTATCCATTTCACCTTCTCCATTCTTCAGTCAGGAGGAAAACCTTTGAAGACGATTGACTTTTAAAAGTGTAAAATGAACTTTTTCAGGTGAAGATACATGATGAAATGTACGACTAAGGAATCTTATTATTTAAGGAATTCGATGGCTATCAAACCAGAAAGGAATTGTAAAGAGTATCAATAAGAGTTTTTCGCAGACACTTTTAGATAAAAAACTTCATATAATTACCTTCTACAGAGAGACCTTTTTATACTTGATCGGATGGCTTTGAAGTCCCGGAGATATAATGGTTCCAAAATATTGTACGTAATGTCAACACTTTCACTAGTATGGAGGCTATGAAAACCCTTCCTGAAGCCAATGCCAATGTCTTGGCTGAAGCAGAATCGATTTCCTGAATCAAAGGAGCAACCACGAAAACTCGAAAAGAAGAGTCTATTGATCTCCATTGTTGACCAGCTGGGAAACCAAAGTTCAGCAACTCTACTTAGATTATTCTTCCCTTTTTAATGTTATGTTCAAATGATTTTTAAGTTGAACGATTTCAGTAGATGGTGTAGGTCAAATCCATTCCCTAAGCCATTGATTCCCGAACAGTGCCCTAGAGCGAAAGGAAAATTGTAAAGAGTTATGTGTAATAATTTAAAATATCCGTTAAGAGGAGGTAATTTAAAAGCTTTTCACACGCATAAGTACATTGCACAGGTATCGCTATTTGCGCCTATTTAAGTTTCACGTTTTCCTAGATTTGTATTACCTTGGTAAAAAATTCAGAGACATAAGATTCAAGTGTGTTGTCATCTGCGCTTTCTGGTCAGAAGTGGTTGCTACTGGTTATTCCACCCACTTTATATACCTATTAGACCAATGCTAAAGTGCACTTTGATTGGTCAATTTGAGTGCTAGTCTTCATAACAATAAGATATATTTTCTGCTAATTTTTAACTGCTGAAGCAAGAGCCACTCACATCCGTTCCAGGAATACAAGGTCGTAAGCGTGCCTCGGATTGGGTCACATCACTGAAGGAGAATGATTTATAATATCGCTAGAATGACATCACCTGGCAACACCCGTGGTTTCTCCAACGGATGTGAGTGGGTGTTGTTTGGTAATCAAGACATAAGTATGTGGGTGGGACAGATTTGCAACTGACCAATCAGAGCACTCATTATCTGAGGAAAAAGGCATATATAAGTCGTTTACAAACCAGAAGAAGTCCCGTAATCCCTGGGTGGGTATGCCTTGGCAATTCAGTAATCTATGAATTTTGGACGGTTGGGAATTTATTCCTGAAAGACTCTTGAAATACTGTTATACGAATGTATCTGAGTCAATAACTCTGATGACTGCAAGTGTGAGATTAGTAAGTTGATTCCTGAAGTAAAATCAGCAGCTGACACCTCTTCTTTAGAATGCTTAGCTGGTCAGCAAGTGGGACACCTTTATTAGGACTAAGATATAGAATATTTCCTGGCAGTCTTATTGATTTTTGAGCATTCCCCTGAGGCAGAAACCACAGCGGCATGAGTGAGATGGTCAACAATCCATTCTCTGCAGAGGATGGGTATAAGTTCATACACATCCATAGAAAAATACAGTCTATACTGTTCGGCAAACAGCCGGTCATAATGGCTTCATTGAAAAGGTAAATAATATTTTTAGATTCTCTGAACTTTTAACAGCATTCTCTTTATGACTATATTTTATTTGGTCTCAAAATAAATTAATTATTATTCAGGTGAAAACAGTTTTTAGTCATAGAATATTTTCGTCTACTATAATTGTTAATATATTTTTAATAAACCAAGTTGATTGTCACTCATTTTTTAATCGCTGTTTTCTTTTATTTATGGCTATTTCAGTGAACATAGCACAACATGCTAAATTCTCTAGGCATGACTGGGTGTCGTTTTAATTAGGCTAACTTTTCCTGAAAGCTTGAATATACCTGCAACGTTGAATCATTCCAAAGGATTTTGTTTAAGCGAATGGAATTTGAAAAGAAGATGGGTAAGGTTTTGAAGAGGATACGTTGGTTCGACGAAGTGCTCCCGTGACTAAAAATGGACACTACTTGGAATTTCTTCACCCATGCTACTGAAAGTGACCAGGCGAAGAACATAAATAACCCCTACGCGTGTTGAACTCCGTCCAAGGAATTTTTAGTCGGAAGCCATAGCATAGCTGTACCAGTCTTGCATTGGACAAATGGACACTGAAAAAAGGGTAAGATACACCCTCACTCATGTCTTTCATCCTCAATTCCATGTTAAAGTCCTGTTAAAATCAGATTCACCTTTTTAAACAGATCTTAAACTTCAATCAGTTATTCTTTAGTAACAAGTTAATATTATATTTTACATTTATAATTTTAAAAAGCATATACGAGGACGGTTCAATAAGTACCCGTATTTAAAATGAAGAACCCATTTTTTCAAAAACATTTTTTTCTATTTTTCAACATAGTCCCCTTTTAGAAAGACTTTAACTTCTCCCAACTTCCTGGCAATTTTTTTATCCCCTCCAAAAAATAGGAATTGTCGAACTTTACAAAATACGCCTGTCTCGGCAATAACTTCCTCGGATGAGCTGCATTTTTTTCCCGCGAGTAATTTCTTCATGTTAGGGAATAGGAAAAAATCACAGGGAGCCAGATCGGGTGAATACGGGGGTGCGGCAGCACTTCATAACGTAGTTCATGCAGTTTGGTGGCGACAACTCTGGGATCAGCTTGTTGTCCACCGTGAGCAATCGCGGCACCCATCGGGCAAGACAATTTTTTAATTTTGCCGACTTATCATTTAAAATATTAATTGCCATTCCGGTCGACACACCTCCCACGGCCTCTGCTACTTCGCGCACTTTCGTTCGTCGATCAGCGATGAATCATGGCGTGGACTTGTTGAATGATTTCCTCGGTAACCACGTCTGCCGTGGGCGTCTGCGTGGGCGTAAGTTAAGAGATACCTACTTATGGCATTTAAAATAATAAACATATTTCGGAGCAGTAGTTTTTCTATGAATACTTCCTTTGGTTTGGAAATCCTTGAATATGAGTAACGTTATATAATGATAATTATATGCACTCACTTTTTTTAACAGACCCATTTCCATTTTTTAACCCATCCAAAAAATAGCATTTGTCGAACTCTCTCCAAAATACGCCTCTGTCTCGGCGATAACTTCCTCACTTGAGCGAATTTTTTCTGAAAGTCATTCATTCACGTTAGCGGATAAGAAAAAGTCGCAGGGAGCCAGATAGGGTGAATGCGGGGAGCAATTCAATACGTAGTTCATATAGTTTGGCGGTGGCAACTCCGGGATCAGCTTGTTGTCCACAGTGAGCAATAGCGGCATCCATCGGGCCGAAATTTTTTTATTTTGCCGATCTATTCATGTTAAAATATTAATTGCCATTCCGGTTGACACACCCACGGCCTCTGCTACTTTCGTTCGTCGATCAGCGAGAATCATGGCGTGGTCTTTTTGAATGATTTCCTTGGTAACCATGTCTGCCATCTGGCGTCCTGGTCGCTCCTCATCAAAAACAGATGTTCACCCACGTTTAAATTCGTCGAACCGATATCTAATTGTGGTCACAGATGGAGTGAAGTGTCCCCATAAACAGTATTCAACTTTGCTTTCATCTCCTCGCATTTCTTCCCATCCAAAATCACAATGAGTGAATTTCCGAACGATACTGCTCTCTTTTTTCATCTTCAAGCGAAAATCACGAAGCACGTCTAAACTCGAAGGGCTGCCAAATCCAAAATAACCTTTAAATCAGTCTGATATTCATTTCACCATCGTTTGATAGATGGCAGCACACAATAACATAGACTTCCCTCAGGAACGCCCTTTTATTGTCAAACACGGGTACTTATTCAACTGCCCTCGTTAAATATAATAGAGAAAATAAAAAAAAACATAGTAGCCTGATGGTATTCATTGTCAAGGTTGAATATGAAAGTTATATGGTTTTGTTGAATTATGTATTTAAAAATTACACTGCCTTTTTTTCATTCTCAGGCATAACCGGAAGCGTTGAATTGTACGTGGGAAGGGATTGTACGAAACAAGGCATCTCTCAACGCGTGAACGACAATGAGACATATCTTGACCTTAAAGTCGAGTGAACTCCCAGAGAATTGCCCCTGTAGAGTTGTTAGCATCGTCAACAATGAAACCCTAATCCTTCAGCACCACAGATATTTCCAAGATGTTTATTTCTTCTTTATTCAATCAAGAATTATCAAGTTAAATACATAAAGGTGTGCTTTAAATTGCAACATTTAAAACCCTATCCTAATATTCATTTTACCAAATTGAATTGTAACGTCATGTAAATGAAATGGGTAATTTTGATATAAGTGTTTTTAATGGTAATGTTAGGTGTTTAATTAGATGTAGCTTTAGACGGACATGGAGCTACATAAAACTGGGAGCATATCTTGCCTGAATCACTGAATTCATCTATTTAATCTTTTTAGATTTCTATTTTGATATATTCTTCCAATATTGAATAAAAGTATTGCCTGTTTGTGTGTTTCCATTTTTTAAAATTATTATTTGAATTATATCCACATTTATTTAATGTAGGATTAAGACAAAAACCTGTAAAAATATGATGGTATTTTTCCCATTTTTTGGTGTCCATATGCCCTTTGTAAGACCGACAGAAATGTTATAGTTTCCAGTGGAAAATATTTTGCACATATTTCGACACCTGTAAGGGTACAAAACGTGCTTCGCCTAGTCACTTTTATTAGCATGGATGGGGAAATTCCAAATCGTGTCCAATTTCATTTACGAGAACACTTCATCGAACCAACATATCCTCTGCAAAACCTCCTCCACCTTCTCTTTGAATTCCTTCGTTTTATTGGAAAATTATTCTTAAGTTTACCATGCCAAAGGGATTACCCAATCTTCAGATCACTAATAGGATGAAATAAGCTGGTATTCTTTTGTGTGTAGTACTATTAACATCCTGAGTTTAAAGCCCATTTTGCAAGGATCACTAAAAACAAACACAAGAATGTACATGATGATGCTGAAAATATTTAACTGTTTTCGGATTCTGTAATGCATCGCTATTGTAATGAAAATGTATCAAGAAAGCGTTGCATTTTATAGTAATTTGTTATTGACTGTTTCCATGTATTTAATTCTTTAAGGTATATTGGAATTATATTAAGAATGTTATTGATTATTTTACTTCATATTTTCATTATTATATTTGAAGCGTAATACTAATATGAATTTTTTTCAAGCTTTTTTAATGTATTTTTGTATATACGTTCACTTTGTAAAATCGAGGCGAATTAAAGAGTACCATCTATTTTTATGTTTTATTTCAATACATATCTTTATCACATCTTTTATGCATGATCAATGTCGAAAAGGTCATATGCGAGAAAAAATATTCTTATACTAATCTTTAAGACATACTATCCCATTTGCATCTGACAAGTTCTATGCATTCATTTAAAAATTAATGCTCTTAGGCTTCCACGTCTATTTGATGAATTAATTCTTCTTTCGATAATTTCTCAAAGAAGATTGATTTCATTTCAATTGTTCCCGGCTCAACTGTAAACCAACCACCGAACTGTGAACCAACCAATGACCTTTCCTGACGATTAACACCTCTCACCCCTCTCCCCATCAATGCCGATCGCAACCCAACTTTCTTTCCCCTCTTTCTCCCCCCCTCTCACACTCCCTACTCTCCTCTCCCTCATGAATGCTACATAAATGGACTGAGACTTGATTGATTTGTACCTGATGAAGACGCTTGAGCGTTGAAACTAGTTTTACGTCAATAAAAGACAGTGGAAAGA
Source organism: Hetaerina americana (assembly GCF_022747635.1). Lineage (NCBI taxonomy): Eukaryota > Metazoa > Arthropoda > Insecta > Odonata > Calopterygidae > Hetaerina > Hetaerina americana. Next base: position 2,057,882 of record NW_027287041.1, on the reverse strand, counting down.
TACATTTTATTCTTCATTTAATTATAATGATTACATTATTTAAAAATTGTTGAAGGATTAACATATCATGACATAATTTTGTAATACATAACTTTAAACGTTAATGGTAATAGAAAGTAAAGCAAAAGTAATAATTTACATTAAAACACTGTGTAATATTCCTAAGTTCATTATAAAAAGAGCAAATAACTAGTAAGAATTGAAGATCTGAAGTCTGTCTGTCTTTATTTCTGTCTATCTGTCTGTATATGTGTCTATATTTGTGTCTATCTGACTGTATTGAACACTAAATATAAGTTTTTAATCTACAAACAAATCTGCCACAGCGATGCAAACTATTCAATTCTATGCAAAAATCATCAGTATTAATATCTCTACTTAGAACAGAACTTTCGTTTCCATTAGGTGAATCATTAGAATAAAATTCGGGAGTCTCCTTATTTGAATAAAGCTACAGAGGTTGGTATTTGATGTTGAGGACCTTGTTACAAAAATGATTTTACGGAAATGCTGAGAAAGGAGTGTTTATTGACCTCTTGAGTCAAGCGGAATAAAATCACAGCAAAATATTTCTATAAAAATTTCCAACAAGGAAGAAAAAAGGAACATAACTTCGATAATATTTTATAATATTATATTATTTATGATATAATAATTTATCGAAATCTTTATTGAATTTTGGCGACACTATTTAGCAAATTAAATCCCGGAAATTTTGAAAAGAAATCCTCAACAAATAAATAATTTTTTCCACATTTAATTTATTCGTGTGTGATAATATGACTTGGCGAAATACGCATTCCGGCATTCATTTTTCTGGAGTGCTGAATATTACTGCCCGCCTTTCACTATCACTTGTTTTTCCACCGTCTATTGAGAAGAAAACAGAGACGGCATTGTGCTGAGAGTTAGCTCACACGCATATTTTTTTATCACCAACCTTTCTCCCACTCACATCCGGTCGAGCCGTAAGACACGCAATAGCTAGCCTCACTCAAAAGATAAAGGCTTTGCCATGCGAATTCAGCTATGAATCATTTAGAAGTTTTAATTACATGCGAGAGTTTATGTTAAACTTTAAACTAAATAATAATTCTATACTAAAAGATGAAAATATATTATAATGCTACATTCCCATAAACAATAGGGGAATATTGAAACAATTTGCCAAATATTAACATTAAAATAAATAAATTATGAAAGGAGATGAGAGTAATTTTAAAAGCCGTTTGCAGGTAAGCGGTCTCTTGAAGGAAACAGGTTTGCAAATGGGTTTTAAAACATTAACCCAAAATAATTTCCTTCATTGTTTTTCCATGTGTTTAAATTAAGAGCTTTATATTTCGTGGGCATCGTGAACCAGACATAATCGATATATATATATATATATATATATATATATATATATATATATATATATATATATATATATATATATATATATATATATATATATAAAACACGAAAACCCGCCAAACGGCGAATAAATACTCATATGTACAGAAACAGATATAAGGAAAAGGGATAGGAACACATATAAAGGACGAACACAATAAAGGTGGGGAAGGCGGAGTCGAACGGATCACAAGAATAAAAATATTTCCTTGACCGGGACTCGAACCTCGGATCTTTCCACTTGCCGGGCGGATGCTCTTAACCACTTGAGCTATCGAGGAGAGTCAATTTACCCTGAGATCCGTGGGTCTAATATGTCGCCAAGCGCCCCGATTCTTTAGCCAAGAGATGGCGTCAGGGGACTGTTTCACCCACCAAAGGAGAAATAGACAATACACAAGAGAAAAGGACAGTGGTTCGATTCCGCCTTCCCCACCTTTATTGTGTTCGTCCTTTATATGTGTTCCTATCCCTTTTCCTTATATCTGTTTCTGTACATATGAGTATATATATATATATATATATATATATATATATATATATAACCTTTTCAAAGTCTCACGGACGTGAAAAATAATGCCTACTACTTAGCACTATTAGATACAGACAATAACACAGAAGCACACAAAAAAGAGTCTCAATAACTTTCGAATTTTCGGTGATCGTAGCCCCCTACACTAAGGAAGAGAGGGATAGAGGGAGTTCTATTTCGACCACCGAAAATTCGAATATTAGAGTCCCTTTTTTGTGTGTTTCTGTGTTTTTGTCTGCGTCCAATAGTGCTAAGTGTTATATAGTGCTATACATTATATGTATATATATATATATATATATATATATATATATATATATATATATATATATATATATATATTGTCTGTTCCGATTTTCAGTTAGGTTTATCTTCGTAATTCCCCATTGCAGGACATTACTTACATAAATAATATTAATTCCATAGCACAAGGGGGAAATATATTAAAAAAACTACGATCAAGTACACAAATTAAAAAGATTGAAAAAACATATATAATCTTTTCATTAAAATACATAAATTAAATTTACGGGAGGCATTTATAAATAGGTTTAAAGGTAACCGTTGTCTTTTATACAATATTTTTGCATTCAAGACACCGTTTTTTTTTATTTTTAAAACTATTTAAAGAAACGGGGGCTAACACTTTTAAATTTTAGGATTTTTAAACTTTAACCCTAAAACTTTGCATTCGTCGCTGTGATATGTGTTTAAATAAAAAATTGATATTTCATGGACATCGTAAACCATAAATAGGAAATATTTTATTAATAAAATATGATTGATATAATTTATTAAAAGTTTTAATGTAAAATATGAGTATATTATTAGAGAGCTATATAGAACACCAGGTATTGTTAATCAATACGTCGCAAACTTTTATTAATAACATTACGACTTAAGAAATTTTTAATAAGTTATTGATGCATAATTGCCATACACTCGAAAATTCGTCCCCTTAGAGTGTTCGTTCATCATTTTTTCGAGATCATTGAATATCATATGAACAAATTATATTTCAAATATGACGATTGCACACTCAAACAGGTTCCTTTGTTAGCTACCAATGAAAAATTCTTTTCTTTGTTTTAGTCTCCAAATATGTTCTAACGCCTGTGTGAAAATATATCCATTAATGATTAGTGAGTAGAACATAATTAGTTTTTTCAGGAGGATTCTTAGGGATTGCCTTGTAAGGCTACAACTGAACTAGAAATGATAGGTAAATATGCATAGAAACACCAAATAAACCTTTTCGTTCAATGCAAATAGGGTTGGGTTATTTCTGACGTGTGTTTGTCTGTGAATAAACCTTTCTCTACCTGAAATAATGTTTAAAATTGATTATTTTAAATTAGGATTACGTTTTCAATGTTTTCCAAAGGATGTACCTGTATACCCTACTTCTCTGGGGTTTTGAACTTCTCTACTTCTAAGAAGGCTTCTTGGGAAGAAAGAGTATTCAGAGACAAGCCGTTGGTGGTGGTTTACGACCAGCGGGGACCAAACTGCAGTAGATGGGGGTGGGGAGGTCTTTGACCTTCCGTCGGCCATACTGGAGGGGGGACGGGAGACGGTCCCGTGTCTGGTGGCGTCCTGCGTGACTTTCGCAAATAGCACGGCCGCCTCTTCGAGTGCAACCCGGGAGATGAAGTCGTATTCCTGCTCTCTGACTAAGATGAGGCTGCGGCGGAAATTGGATTGCATCGTTCACCCTTCGGTCGGAACAAATACGTGCGTCCCAGTAATCCATTTCCTTTTCGCAGCGTCTCAACTACAAAATTTGGAAAATCTGAAAAATAAATTAGAAAGGGTGCACCTATGCTTGATTTCCGTAAATCATACGATGTGAAAAGGAATCAATATTTTTTTAAAAATATCTATCACTTTTAATTCCTAATTTTTTAAACGTTATTTTAATATTCCTGCCTAAATTTTCCAGAGTTGGTGCATTTATTAAATATTATTATATGAATTAAAACATTTTAGATATACGTACATATATAAATAAATATATTGTTTATAAATAAAAATGTAAGATATATTCCAAATGCAACTCAAGCATTGAGTTACCTGCGCCACTGCTATTAGCCGGAGTTGAATCTTTTCACTGGGATTTATTATTAATATTCATTTTTTTAGAATTTCGTTGCAAATTAGAGATTTCCCTTATGGCAACGGTCAAGTTGCCATAAGGGAAAAGATAACTCTTACAATGAAAAATACAAACAAACACGCACTAAGAAAATAGATAGCAGAAAAAAGATTTTTACATACAATAACACTTCCACATCACATAGAAACAAACTTCCACATCACATACAAAATGCCGTCCACATGGCAACCAAACAATATTTTAATAAACTGCAATGAAGTTTATTACCATCAGTGGCTGCTTTACGTTTATACTTAAAACAATTTTAAAATTGGTATGGGAAAGGACTCAAACAAACCTCCTGTGGCAGCTGGATCCAATCAAACAATATTTCTATTTAATGTAGGGTACAATGTGTTTGTTTTTCGTTTCCGCCGCTATTTCTAAGAACCGTTGAGTGTTGCAAAGGGCGTTCTTCATTTAATGAGCATTTAATTAATGTAAACTTTCACAAAATGTAGCCAGTAACCTTCCAATACACACCCTACCCCTCCCTATAGACAACTAATGGGTTGCCACACCTAAACTGAACTCAACCGACTATATTTGTTGGAAAAATTTTGACGTGCGTCACCTGATAACGATGTACAGCATCAAAACCATGGTCGTGAAGCATTAAATCTTAATATTGGAAGTGTTAAGATTCTTTTTACCCTGATAATGACCAGGCAGCTGGTTACATTCAAACAATATATCTATTTAAAAAAGAGTATTTTTTCCAATTTGTTTTTTGCGTACTTGTTTTTATTTTGAAACTATGGCCGTTTTTTTTACCTTTTAAAGTAAGGTTTTTCTATCTGTTTTAGTAAATCTTCCAACACTTCGTCATTTTTAACAATTCTATGCATCGCGCCGAAGTTGAAGGCGACGCGAATCATCATCGTAACACAGATCTGTACTTAAAATTATGTTTTAAGGTATGTAACATTAATTTTTGGCCTCTGAAAATGTTCCATTTCATTTTGTGTCTCATTCAATAATTGTCAAATTAATATGAAAGAAGAGGATTGATATGTTTACCTCATATTTATTTCAATGTAAATATTTGCCATCTTATGAGTTCATTTTAATGACAAGTTAGGTAAATGGTGGCATTTAGTCAAAGGAGTTATGAGCAAATATTTTTACAGTTAAAGTTTAATGTCTACGATAATATATATCATGCCTTTTATTTAAATTATATGCTCAAGTAATAGATATTGGTATGCCAAGGTTAAAAATTAAATATTTTATCAAGATAGAAATGTTAAAATAAATGTTTTGAATACATATTTGGTGAACAAACAAAATAACTGAACGAAGAAACTTAATTATTACTCATGTGCCTCGCGACAGCCTAGCGTTTGACTACTGATCGGAGGGTCCCGGGTTTGATTCCCGGGCAAGCCTCCCTGATTACCTGCAGTTCCAACCACGTTGAGTGACATTTCGGGTACCAGATCTTCCTGAGAAACCATAACCGGCACAGGGAAAGTAACCGGCCCCCTTACCCTGGTGTGAATTTCACGCGCCATCGGGCTTAGTACTGGGTGAACTCCACCATCATCCATACCAAAGCAATTCATATAAACATCCGAAAGCATGCTGGGTTTATAAATATATTATTTATCGCTGAGTGTGGCTGATGGTTCAAGGAAAAATTATGTTTGAAACATATCAAGTGTATGTTTTGTTGGTAGGCCTTACAGTACGTTCTTAGAGCTTTAGTGTATAGTAAGTAATTTTATAATATATTGAATGACTACTTTGTATTTTTAAAATTAAATCAATAGCCACAGCATCTACTGAATGGTTGCCTGCAAGTGAGAAAAGCAAAGTGAAGTTTCGGTAGCATTCCTTTATCTAAATCTTACTCTCTTTTGTGCTTGACTTGCACGAGACAGCGTTGGCATCAACGTTTATCGGAGGAAGTGGGTGTCGGACGAAGTTTCTCGCCACCAGAGCTGCCAACCTACGAGTCGGAATCCACTAGCGATAAAAAGAGAGTGAAGAAATGTTTTCAACTTGTCTTAAAGTTTTGCTAATATTAATTGAATAAGAGTCCTTTAACTTTGACGTTAAATACGGAAAAAATGTATTTGGAAAACCAAAGCACCCTTTTGAGTGAATATAAGGGCATAAAATAATAATTAAATTATCTTAAAGAAATGAAATAAAAATTACGTTTACCCTGTCACCCAATCTCATATTACCCTTTTATAATCAGGGAATGGATACATTGAAAAAATGTATTTGTGCTTAAAGATATTGGATTAAAATTAAAAATTTCGTGATTTCCTAAAAAATCAGTCATTAGTCAATAAAAATTATTTGTTTAGATGATGCATGTATGTATATGATAAATAGTTCCCACAAGGTCCGTTCAATTTCCGTGCAATATGGTTAATAACTCCATTTTCAAAACCATTAATTTATCTGAAACCAAAACGCAAAAGGAAAATTTTTATTTCATTGCGATTTAATAAAACTGGATACTTTAATTTAAAAAAATGCATTTCAACATTTCATGAACTAATATGGTATTTATGATTTTTAAATCTTTTTTCTAGATGATAAAAGGAAAATTTTACCAAACATAGTGTCATTCCTTCATGTAGAAGTACATGGTCAAGCGATAATTTAAAGAGTAATTAGTTTTAGAAAAATATATTTTCATTTAAATTTGTTTGTCACATATATTTCAATTTAAATTTAAGATGATTAATCATTAATCACGATAAGGTTTTTTTTAAATCTTATATCAAGAATCAAACCTTATTAAATTGATTACTGTTCACTACTAGTGAATCACAAGCAAAATGTTCAAAAAGATCAGATCATGACCCAAAGAAATACTGATAGCCTACGCAATTTACTACTAATGCGGGCAGTAATGTAATAGTAGAAATTACTATGGTGAAAACAGTATATTACCGTGTGAAAAAATAAAACAGATATCAATTTTTCGTTCAGTTTCTCATCACACACATGGTTATGAATAACTATGCGTAATAAATATTTTTAATTTCTGGATTTTAGACTGCAACCGACTCCTTTAACCCGCAAACACAACTACAAAGTGTTTGCGTCTGTAGTTTTTAAAATATATAATGGATTTTTCATAAAAAATATTTAAGAAATACAGTGAATGTGTTTACATTGCTTAGGGAACTGGTTACCCTAAGAACAGTAGGCATTCTTATCAATACGGGAATTCGGTGAATTGTCAGCCCCGTGACATCTGACTATTATGAGTCGAGAATCACTCAGAAGGTGAACTGACCTCATCGAGCCAAGGAAGTCGTTTCGTAAAGGAGACTGGACTGTCATCTTTGGTATGTAGGTGGAACTAGGTGGTGTTATAGCCACCTCTGATCATTTTTCCCCTTCTCTAGATGGGACTGCCGTTAGTTGTTCCGCACCCACTTCCAGTCCGGTTTGGTGTTGTCTCTGTGTCAGGTGCAAGTGAAAGCCTTCCCAGTTTTTCTCATTCGCCAAACAGCCGTTCTCCATACACGGATGAAGCCTACACCGTAGATATTCACATTTCTTGAGACATTTTGAATAAGGAGAACAAGGTAAGTATTTTACTTTTGCCGCTTTATTTTTATAACGTATTTTCTTAAAAATGCAATTGATTTGAATACTGCCCAGCCATCATGTCTTCGGTTTTCCGTTTATTTGATAGTATTTATCACCTGAAAATGAACGTCTTTTTATGTTTCTGAATCTTAACGGTATATCTTGTTGAAAATACAAAGAGAAACACGATTTTATATACAAATTTATACAAAAAAATTGGCAAATATAGTATTGACTAAAACCTTTCACTTTGGGACTAAAGGAATTAATGAAGAACATATATGCAATAGGTACTTGATTTTAAATACAAATGTTTTTTATTATTAATTTCCAAATGTGTTTTTGTTAAAGTATACAATTATTTTGACTGCATTTTAATATAATTTTAGGGTATAGGATTTTAAGGTGCTATCAGTCATGACAAAAATATAGGTGATGTAAACTTAAATTTATGTTTATTTCTCTCTTGTAATATTTTATTAATCACTTAGCTATAAAATTAACCGTGAATATACTGTTTTGCTTGGTTTATTGGCCAAATGGATGTAAGGATAAAGAAAGGAAGTTGTTAACCTCTTCGTGGGAGACTAGCTGAATAAATACGAAAATATTTTTCATCTAGATATCTTCAAGGTTTATTTCAAAAAATTCAACGCAACTTTTTCTTCTTATTGTATAGATAGCTTAGAAGTTTATGAATGAAACGATATATTAGCACAAAAATTCCAAATGGGATTTTTGTTTCTAATGAATTAAATAATAAATATGGGTTTCTAATAATTATATGTGATTTGATTTCACTTTGAACAGTTGGGTTGCATTTCGGGCATGATGACAGGTTCTTATTCTGGTTAAACATTTAACATTTATCTATATTTAAAATCCTTTTTATATATATATATTTAATTATTAATTAAGAAATGTTTTCCAATATCTATGGACAATCTCAAAAGCCTTTCTTAAACAAAAGTCGAGGAAATGTCGAAATAGATACACAGCGATATAACAAGGAAATAAGCACGTTTTAAATTCATTTGTCTCGTACAGCACACGTACCATTAGTCTCGTAAAAGTTATTATGGAATAATTGTTCAAAATACTTTTGATGAGAAAAGAAATAAAGATTGTAAACGATGAATCACAGCTGTTACACATCATTTCTCTGTAATATGTTTTGTTTATATAGATTATACGATTTGCGTAGGATTATTCTTTTTGAAAAATATTTTGGAAAGATTTCAAGGTGTACTACGATGTAAAGTGCATTGTTTTAAAAATTGAAGGAGAGATGGCCGCGTAGCCGTTTAGATATCAAAACAAGAAGACCTTTAGAAGAGATTCTTAGAAAAACATCCAATTCTCTGAGTTTAGGATAACCACATTCCTAATTAACTCATAGTTAAGTTTAACTATGCGGTTCAATAAGTACCCGTGTTAGAAATGAAACAACCATTTTTTCAAAAGTTTTTTTTTAATTTTTCAGCATAGTCCCTTTTTAGAAAGATATGCACGTCTTTCAACGTTCTGGCCATTTTTTTAACCCCTCCAAAAAATAGAATTTGTCGAACTCTCTCCAAAATATGGCTGTCTCGGCGAAACTTCCTCGTTTGAGCTACATTTTTTTCCAGCGAGCCATTTCTTCATGCTAGGGAATAAGAAAAAGTTGCAGGGAGCCAGATCGGGGGAATACGTGGGGTGCGGCAGCAATTCATAACGTAGTTCATGCAGTTTGGTGGCGACAACTCTGGATCAGATAATTGTTCACCGTGACCAATGGCGGCACCCATCGGGCGAGTGAATTTTTTCATTTTGCCAACTTATCATGTAAAATATTAATTGCCATTCCGGTCGACACACCCACGCTACACCTCTGCTACTTCGCGCACTTTCATTTGTCGATCAGCCAGAATCATGGCGTGGACTTTTTGAATGATTTCCTCGGTATAACCACGTCTGGTGCTGTCTGGTGTCCTGGTCGCTCCTCATCGAAAACAGATGTTTGCCCACGTTTAAATTCATTGAACCAATATCTTACTGTGGTCACAGATGGCAAAGTGAAGTGTCCCCATCCAACAGCATCCAACTTTGCTTTCATCTCCTCGCATTTCTTCCCATCCAAAAACAAAACAAAAAGCAAATTAATGAACGATACTGCTATTTTTCGATCTAAGTGATAATCACGAAACACGCCTTACTCTCGAAAGGCTGCCAAATCCAAATTAACCTTTTCAAATCAATCTGAAATTTTTTTCGCCGTAGTTTGATAGATGGCAGTACACGAAAATATCATAGACTTCCCATGGAACGCCTTTTGGCATCAAAAACGGGTACTTATCGAACCGCCCTTGTCCTTGATTCGTTGATTTTGGGATTAAAATTTTTAAAACATTAACAAATCCCAGATATTCCAAAATTGTTTGTTTTTGGAAAAGGCATAATCAAAATTTCCAAGAATATCATATATCTGTAGGATGTCTAGACTATACTTGGGACACAAACGGAATTAAAAGTACTCCCTATATATATATCGTCCTTTATTAGTCCGACGATATTTTCAGTCGTTAATATTCGGCCTACTACAAATTTTTTTTAATAAGGGTAACTTAGTTTTTCTAGTAGGTCGGGACATCGGTAGGCATGGGTTGGGTTATATGTAAGCATAAGTGGTGAGGAAAATGTTTTGCTAAAGATTGCCCAGTCTTAACGGAATGTTTTGACAATAATTTCAGTTAAATTCCTTTAGACATTACCATGGTGGTCGTAACTTCCGAGAAAAATTCCGAGAAACTGCGGGAGATGCCGCAAATTGCTGCAATCTTTCAGTAACTCAAACATAAAAATCGTTAAAATGTTTCCAGTACTCTATAACATATTTTTTCAAACATTTTTTTCTAAAAAATGATTCAATGCATGACACGTATTCAAGGTAAACATTTATAGTTCATTATTTAGGCGTGTAAATATAAATTATTTAACTTGGATAATCTTTTCTTTCAGAACAAAATGCTATGGCATCCTTTCCAAAGTATAACCTGGAACTACACGAATATATACCATATTAATAATAATCTATTGCGGCGTATTTCGAAGAACATTTCCTTAAAAACAGTATAATTTATAATGATTAAAAAGTTATTTTCATTTAAGAAGATAAAGCAATTATATGGATACAATGTATCAGAATGAATGCCTTCTAATATATACTTTTTTTTAATATACACAGGAGAATATAAAATCAGCCATTTTGATGGGTGGATAACTGCAGGAAGAAGAGTTTAAGTATTACAGATTCCTCTGCCGAATCGTAAAGAAGTTCAAGAAAGAGTGAATTTCAGGGCCAAAGGATATTGAGAGGTTTTATTCAAGATAACAGCTTCCTTTTGGGTCGAAAAATCATCTCATAGTGTACAGCTATTGGTGGTTTTAATTCATTTGTTAAAATGGGGAAAATCCAGAAGTGTATATATATTATTATAGCTATTCTGGTTTTTTTCGGAATACTTTTAACAGTTTCCAAGTTTACAGTACTCTTCGCTTTCAAAATTAAGTTTGATGAACTACTTTCGAATTTCACAACTTCTACTGGAGGAAAGATCTCTCCCGTGACATCAGCTTAAAAGGTAAGGCTCTTATTTATCCTCATTGTTCAAGTTTTTGTTATTCATAACATATTATGAACGAAATAACAGTAAAATTATATTGCTGTTGACTAATATCATTAACTATTATTAAACATAAAAATTATGTGACTTCATAACATTTCAAACCATTTGATTAAAGAAATCTATGCATAAAAATTAACCATGAATGGAATTTTATAAGATGTAGTGCATTTGTTTACTATTCCGCCCTAAACATTCAAATAGTTTTATATCAATTAAGTTTGGGGCGAATAAGTTTCTGTGGTCATCCAAAATGCAATGTAAATATATATATATATATATATATATATATATATATATATATATATATATATATATA
>NW_027287041.1:1996258-2041258 GCF_022747635.1 Hetaerina americana | reverse complement strand
GTTTATAAATATATATATATTTATATATATATTATAAATATAATATATATATATAAATATATATATTTATATATATTATATATATATATATATATATATATATATATATATATATATATATATATATATATATATATATATATATATATTTGCATATATATATATGCAAATACTTTCATTATGTCCTGCTTAATAATGTTCATTCTCTCAAAAATTATGAAAAAAACAATCTCTGGATAAAACAAAGGGAGAGAATTAATTTCCATTTATCTTTGGAAACAGTTATTTGATGTTTAAATTTAGGAAATAACAATAACATTATAGAAAACCTAACCAATAAAACTGTTTTGACCTCAATAGAGTAAAATGGAATATTAGATTTTTAGAAAATTTTTTGTTCATGAATTCAAGTCTTAAACTTTTTAGAATCACAATGTTATATGTTAAGATATTCTTTGGATATATATATATATATATATATATATATATATATATATATATATATATATGTAATACACAGTAGCACACAATATAGAAACACAAAAAAAGAAAAACACTCACACATTATTTCTTGATATTTCGACGGAATCACTCCGTCTTCATCTGAAGATAGACAGAGTGATTCCGACGAAATATCAAGAAAAAACGTGTGAATATTTTTCTTTTTTTTGTATTCCCATATTGTGTATTTCTGTGCATTGTACTATTCGGCACTTCCGTGTTACGTCTACGGAAACACTCACACGAGCAGGATATTAGGATGGCAAAATAGAACACAATTTAAATAGTAATACTGAAAAGAACACTCGCATTGTAGATTGTTTAAGCTTTCGGACCTCTCGGAGGCGTTCTTTAAGTAAGAGTCTTCTTAGTCTTACAAGAAGAAGGCCTCGGAGAAGTCCGAAAGCTTAAACAATCTATAATGTGAGTTTTCTTTAAAGTGTTATTATTTTATTTTTATTCTTTTGTTTATGTATATAAACTAATATTTTTCAATTATAATTATAAATATGTTGTCATATTCTATCGACAATGTGTTTATCGAAAGCATTAGCTCACTGCTTGACCTTGGATTTGATAACATCCGTCTTTCACCATAAAATCCTTTCCGTTTATCCTTATCTTATATTCATTAAAATATCCACGAACGCAAATTGGGCATTGGTACGGCATTCTATGTGGAAGATGTCTACTTATAAACTTTTGGTATATCTGGTGCTCAGATGAATATGTGGATGTTTATCTTATTGACACCTGTTTTTAGCAACGTAAAAAGTTAATTGTTCTTAAATCTTACATCTCCCTTTGACTTTGATATTGTAACAAGCAAAAAGTTGAACGTATTCATTCTGAGTATTTTTTCACTCAATTAAACAAAGGGTGTGTTATTTTTTGATTAAGGTTTTTGAAAAAAAATATATTTCATATTAAATGTTTTACTTTCATTGATAAATACTTTTTAATAGATTATAATTGTGTAGATTTATTTTTTGAATGCTGTTTAAGAATCATAATTTATTAATTTCTTACAATTGTCTAAAGTTTCAAGGCATGAGGTGACCTTAAATTATAATTTTTTTGAAGCATTAAATTAAGTTTTCCCACGCAATGTGTTTGAAATATAATTAACTGATAACTACATTAAATTACACTAAATTCACACTGTCATAGAATTTAGGTCTTATGAAAAATAGGTAAATATGCTAAAAAAAATCAGGGCATTAAATCTTTGTCTTAATGTTTTAACTTAGCATTAAAGGCTAAAATGACTTCTTGTTCAATAGTTTTAATGCTATTTAGTTTTGTGACTTGTTCAATGTTGTTTAAAAACAAAATCATTTAAATTTGATTACATTTTGTAAACAAATTTTATATTTTAATGGCGGGATTTTTTCCGAGATATTTGCGTTAATGTACGCTTCTTGATACGAACTCAAATTTCACATCTAAACCAAAACTGTTAGAGTTACCGCTCATACATTTTTATAAAATTATTTGCATTATGTATAAAATTGAAATAATACAATAGGCCAAAAATTACTTTGATTCTTCACAAAGACGAATATTGTGTGTTGAAAATTTTTCCAATTGAAAAGTTTTCAACTTTTTGATGCTTTTTATGAAAAACAATGCCATTGCAATGTATATGTAATATGATTAATATGAAATATTTGGTGAAATCTTTTGATTTAAATGTTTCAGCTCGTTGACGTCTCTTGTTTACAACCAAATGTGTTTTTATCCTTTCCCACTGATAAATGCTATTGATTGATAGAATATTATGTAAAATGTTCATGTAAAAAGACTTAATCTTATAATAATAAACTGGATATATTTTGATTCATTCTTTATACATCTTTTTATGAATTTCAATAAAAAATTTGGAATAAGTTGGAAATTTGTTTCTTTGATTTTTCCACAATGTACCTTATTTTTATATATGATTTCTAATCTTGTGTTCATTATGTATCGTAAATATTCTTAAACATAATCAAGTCACCATGAAACATAGTTGAAAAACATTGATGAAATTGTTTTCATTCTTTTCTTTTATGGTACATTTCTAAAAAATAATGAAACTATTAAGTTGGAATAATTTGGTCAATATAATTTTTTTTAATATCATTTTTTCACGTTTTTAATTTTGCTCTGTTTATGCTATGAGGTCATTCATTTTTATCCCAAATTAAGCGAATCCTCATTAGAGTCATTTTTCTCCTCTAAGGCAATTTGCCTTTTAGAGTTTTCAAGGCGATAAATGGGTGGAAAAAATTAACTCAACCGCCAAAGATAGGCGCATTTCTATGAGCCTTGATGTCAGCTTGACTATCAGGCGTTTCTTTTCACACAGCCTTAACAAGCTGGCGGATCATCATTTAGGAGAGTAATTAAGAACAGTTGTTTCGTAATAGTTTGATACATTTAAGAAGAAAAACGATCCTTGGTGCAATCTTTCGGTGCGATTCCGTTAACAGGCCAGTATCATAATTTGGATAATATATGCATTTCTCCTGGCCTTACTTCTAACTTGAAATTTCTCGTAAGGAATTACAATTAGGTAAGAACTAATATTTAAAAATTTATTTCACCCTTCTGTGTTATGTTATGTATGCATATATATATAAAATATAAAAAATATATTATACTTCATTGTCATGGATATATAAGTGTATATATATATATATATATATTTGTATGTATATATATACATATATATATATACCATAAACAGTAACGAACCCGAAGGTCAGTTTGATAGGTGATGGCAGAGTTCACCCAGTACTAAGCCCTATACGGCGTGTGACATTCACACATCAGGGTATGGGATCCAGTTCCTTTCCCAGGAAGATCTGTTACCCGAAATATCACATAGCTTGGGTGGACCTGAAGGTTCCTTTCCCGGGAATCGAACCCGGGACCCGCCGGTCGGCGGTCCAACGCTCTACCCATTGGACTACTCACACTCACATATATATACACACACACACACATATATATATATGTGTGTGTGGGTGTGTGTGTGTGTGTGTGTGAGTTGGTCGCATAAATATATTATTATATACTTATATATATATATATATATATATATATATATATATATATATATTGAATAAGTAAAACTTTAATTCATTATTGATATTATGATAACCAATTTATACTTTGTTTTTGGTCCAGATGTAGAATGTTTTTAAAATAAATTCCCCTGTTAAGCTTTCGTCTTATTACTTCAAATGGATAATGATAATAAACCAACGAAGCTGTCTAACCTATAATCTCTTTTTTTGATCAATTTTAGCTATCTCAAAAATAATGATGTGAAGGTGTCCTTTGTAATGTAGAAATGTGGAAATAAATTTAGGTTAAGGCTGTAATGCCGTTTGAATTTTCATTGTTTCTTGGAAATTTTAATTTATTATTGAGATATTTAGCAGTTCCAATTACGGTAAACTCAAGCTGTTATAACAACTAATATGAAAAACATTATTGGGTGAATATTATTGGAAAATAAATATAAGATAATTGTTAATAAATAATATAATTATATATTAATAAATAATAAATAAACATTCAAATATTTTTAGTTAATGTAACATTTTTTATTGGGATACGAAAGGTAATATTATCTTGAAAATTATTTTTACTTTTTGCATTTGGAAAAAGCGATAGATAGAAACGCATATTATTATAAACAAGCATAGTTTTATTTCTCAAATCTGCCATCAAATGATATTTCAATGATATAAAACTGTATGGAGTTATATTGATATTTCCATTAATCCCTGACTAATATATTTTTCAAGAAGATAGATGAATTCAGCAAACGTAAGAGGGTAATGTAAAATTCCTTACGTTCCTAGAACTTCTGTTCTTCTACAATTCGGAGGGTACAAGACAGAGTTAACCCTTTCGAGGCAGGGAACTCATCAAGAAAAGCTGTACGTGCTGTCATCTGTAATACGGACGTGGAACTAAGTGAAGTAGTTCCATTGGTAGCCTAAGAGGTTCTAATTCTTCACCCTGGGGGTGTCACAGTCGGTAGTGAGCTCGTCGCTCCGGTTCATTACCCCTCTGTGTGTTGACTTGTGAAAGTGTTTCTTTGGTGTTTTTCTGTGTTCTATCAAGTACAACTCCGTGTACAGCCATTATCCAAAAACGCAACGGAACAAGGCTTCAAGAACTTCGAGATTTGTTGGCTTCTTTGGTCACAGCCATAAAAAGTAAGTGTTTAACACCTTTTGACATAAATCTTTTAAAATTACATTTTTCCAGTTTATAATAACCGTTTGTTTGAATGAAAACCAATCATTGTCCTTGTTCGTCTAGGATATCTTAATATATTTCTCAAAGAGTATAGAAGTGCTTTTGTGTTTTAATATATTGACATATTTCAACAGTTAACCATAGACCTAGTCACCTAAATCTTCAGTTGAAAGCATCCTTAAAGTCTTTAAGTGATACTCTTATATTTTATTGTAATAAAAGTTGTGTATACTTAAATT
Organism: Hetaerina americana; assembly: GCF_022747635.1. Lineage (NCBI taxonomy): Eukaryota > Metazoa > Arthropoda > Insecta > Odonata > Calopterygidae > Hetaerina > Hetaerina americana. The sequence goes on along the minus strand of NW_027287041.1, from coordinate 2,036,258 downwards.
AACCTTCTGATTGCTAGTAAATCAGTTTCGCATGCGGTATTAAGTAAAAAAATACTCTTTTCCATGTATGCAAAATAAAATATTTAATTAGAAACTGAAACTTTGATTTAAAAAGATTGTCTAAGATAATTCACTGTATGTAACACAATGTATTTTCAAATTTTCTTCGTATGTTATTTTCGTACTACTGTTTCAAACGTTTAGTTGTCATTATCGGGTACAAATTTTTTAAGTCTTGGTCCATTTAAAAACAACTCACTTGGGGAGTGATAGAGGAGGGAAGGGATGGGTAGTAGGGGACGTGTTGAGATAGGCGTTGAAGGGTATTTAGATCTTTCCGTAAAGGGAAGGGATTTTTTCAGATTTGATTACAATTACTATGCAAGCAAGAAATCATTAATTAAATGAACTATTTTCAAATTCTTTCCATTTTAGCTCTTCTTCTTTTTCCATCTTCCTTCCTTAGACTTTTTGATGCATTAGTTGAAATTGCTCCCATATTTTTCTTCCTACAGATGCTTAGTGAAGTGAGATTGTGTAAGGTTATATCCTAAAACAGCTTTTATGTTCCTCCGCTTGTGTTTTTAATCCTCTCTTTGTCTGTTCTTTATAGATAACATTAGAGTCCTTAAAATTTAACTTAAAAATGCAGAATTAATTTTCTTTTTGTACCTTATCTTTCGTAGTGTTCATGAATCATTTTAAGTTGTTCGAATTATGAAGAGCTATCCGAAATTTTACTACCAAATCTACTTCTCCCCCTTTCTCACCAGCCCCTTCCCCATCAGGAAATGTTTATAAATGGACAGCAACTTGACTTGTTTGTGCCTGATGGTGATGCCTTAACTTTGAAACTAGTAGTACCAAAATAAAAAATTGTTGGAAAAATACATTGTGTTTATTGTTTAATGAATATGAATGTCCATAAAGTTGACCTGAAAACCATTGAATGCATTGTCTAAGATATATTTCTAGAATACAGCAATTCTTTTGGGTCAATAACTTTACTGATATTTTGAAATATCCTTGATATGTACATCGATTTTAAATTTTTATTTCGATTTTAAATAAGCATTATTATTTAACTTAGTTTTCATTATGAAAAAACCAAACTTTTTCATCGTTTCACTAACCAGCTGAGTAATATTCCTTTCATATTATTATAAATTCTAAGAGTTAGGTCTTTTCAATTATAAATTAGGTTCTTTTTCAAATTATTTATATTTTTAGTCACTCTATTTCTGAATAAGAACAGGGTACAAAACTTAAAAAGAAATCATAGCTTAATAAGGATAATATATTTTCTTAGTATCATTCTAGTTTTTGCTTGAAATATAATTATTTTGGCGAAAGATATAAATTATATTAATACAAAATAGCTTTGAAGTAGAGGATGGCATAGATCTTTAAGAATTACTTTGTTAACTTAATAATAATCTACTCATTCAGGAAATATATGCAGCACCATATTAATGTAATCTATAGAATGATTTGAGCCGTCACTTTGTGCAAGCTATTCATATTGGTAAAAGACAATACTTTGTTCTGCCTGCATACATTTATACACCACCAAAGTTTTAACTTACAAACTCATCATTAGGCAACACCTGCTAATGACTTCGTCAGTCGAAACCTATATCGTGTAAACTAAAATATATGTGTAAGAACAAAGTATTTTCTTTTCCAACACTAGTTAGTCTAGACCAAAGATACTTTTATGTCCAAGATTTTAGACACAATATTTAAACCGACCAGAAGAAATGAGCTTCATAAAAATTAAACGCGAATTCAAATATTTTTAACACTTCTATATCTATCCTAAATTATTAATAAATAGTAATTAATAATAAAAGAGAGAATAATTTCTCCGTAAAAAATTTTACAGTTTACCATAAGAAATGTAAGAATTTCTTATTAATTGCCGTCAACTTCTCAGACCTTCGGAATGTTAGCATGACGTAAGCTCGTCCGAAGCTGATATGGTGACACGTAATGCCATGGGAATGAAAGTGAGATTAGGGTTAAGAGATAATTTCCATGTATATTAACCAAAAAAAGGAATGTATTTGTAACGCAACCCGTAAATTATCGAAAATAAACATTACTAGTTTTTAATATCTACATTTGAGGGGGATATTTCCAAAAACCTTCGAGAATTTTATTTTAAATTGAGGTGTTTTCAATAGAAATTATTTTTTGAAAATTCGTTACAGATTGATTCTGTCGCCGAATGTTTTCACTTAGTTACAACTGTAAATTTTACATCACTATCAAAGCACTGTGTCAGAAGCAGGAGATCGGTAATTGCAAACATATCACTTTTATGAATTATTTCGTATTTTTCCATCGTGAGTTTATCTTTCTATCTACACCTCTGCTGTTATTGTAGTAAACAAATGGTATTAGTCAACATTATTGATGTCTTTCTTAAAACATTTTACAATGTAGTCATATGATCTGCAGTTGGGTCAGCGTTGTTAGCCAGATAAATCCAAATTACCACTTTATTCGTTAGTTTATTGAATTTTTTGGAATTATGTATTTTTCAAGTCAATTTATACCACACGAATGAAAACTGCTAATTTATTTTTGTAGTTCCATTTTTCATCCTAAAAATGTTTTAACTCGAAATAAAACAGGTGCATTTCCTCAATGGAAGGTATTTCTAAAAAAAATTGTTCCAAAAACTAATTTAATCAAGCAAATGTTTAGTTATGTTTATGTATTGAGCTGTAAAGACATAAATATGGCAGTCTTTGCGGGCTTTTTTGCTATGACGAATTTATGAATAGATACTCCTAAAATATTTATTTCATCATCATTAGTTCATTTTTATTTCAATATTTATAACTAGTTACATTTTGGTAATACCGTATGAAATATTGAATAGTTCTTCTAAAGCACTCCGAATTAAATATTTTAGCAATATTTTCTGTTATGTTTCTTTGCATATGAAAATAGCTTTTCACAAATATAATCTATTAAAAATGACATAATTATGAAGATAATTATGGTTTCATTTAATTTGGAATATAAATGGTTTGATAAAACGAATTTTAATTGTGGTGAAATATTTTTTCCACATTAATGCTAGGTCATTGCTTCATATTATTTTCGTTTTTTATATTGTACTGTTTAAACATTTAATTTATGCTAATTTTATTGAATTTATTGGTTTTATTTCAGTTAATCAAGACGAGCGCGCCTAAGTATTATCGGATAGATATATCCCCGGAGAAAAGAACTTACCCTTTGGAGATAAGCTCATTGGTATCAGTGTTGATGCGAGCATCAAAGCTTCTGGCGTCTCTGCCATTCAGCGTTTCTTTCCGAGGTCAACTAGGACCCGAACTGGCAGATTACCAATTCAATGATTCATCAAATACAGTCAATTTGGCATTTATAGTTGACTGATTAGGAGATTGAAGACCCCGTGCGCAATCTCTATGAAGTTTATTCGACCAATACCATTAAGAAAAAAACTTAAAATGTTTCTTTGCTGACTTAGGCTAAAAAAGGGATTTATTTTGATTGTAGTAGTTATTTAATGCAAAAGAGTAACGCAAAATATAATTAAAACTATATTGTTATGAATTTATAGATAAATAGATAGCGGTATTTATTTGGGCGAAATTGAGATCTAATGGTCCCTTCTTCCATTTAACCAATCGTTGTATACATATTATATTAGGCATTAAACTTATTGTTTCATTCATATGTACACATAAATACATATAGACAGACAAATTCATGTAGCACAGATTTGCACATCGAAAAGAAAAAAGTAGGTATTTATACACACACAAATACACACACATGCATATAAAAACACACACACACACACACATATATATATATATATATATATATATATATATACTCATATATACAGAAACATATATAAGGAAAAGGGATAGGAACACGTATAAAGGACAAACACAATAGAGGTGGGGAAGGCGGAATCGAACGGATCACAAGAGTAAAAATATTTCCTCAACCGGGACTCGAACACCGGATCTTTCCACTTGCCGGGCGGATGCTCTTAACCACTTGAGCTATCGAAGATATGTAATTTACCCTGAGATCCGTGGGTCTTATATGTCGCCAAGCGCCCCGATTCTTTAGCCAAGAGATGGCGTCAGGGGGCTGTTTCACCCACCAAAGCAGAAATAGACAATACACAAGAGGAAAGGACAGTGGTTAGAATTCATACAACATCATACAGGAAAAGAACAGAGCGTTTCGTGGCACGCATAGCCAGAAGAAAGAGATGAGCCACAGTGGAAAGATCCGGTGTTCGAGTCCCGGTTGAGGAAATATTTTTACTCTTGTGATCCGTTCGATTCCGCCTTCCCCACCTCTATTGTGTTTGTCCTTTATACGTGTTCCTATCCCTTTTCCTTATATATGTTTCTGTATATATGAGTATTTATTCGCCGTTTGGCGGGATTTCGTGTTTGAATGTGTATTTGGCCAATATACATAAATACATACATAATTACGCACATATACACCCATACATACATACATATACATATATAAATTAAGAATACTCCGAAATATACTCAAATTAAATGACAGTGAAGATAGCGAACAATAAAATGAGGAAAGTCTAAGCAAAGAATGAGGTTTGTGGGAAAAGCTAGGGAGAGCGTGATGACATTGCTCAACTGGTAAAAACCCACGCAGGAAAAACACCCAATTTATATTTAAAAATAAAAATTTTAATATTATGTTTTCCTTCAAGAGTGACTTTCAATTCTCCAAAAAAATGCAGCGTGTTTAGACTTTGAGTCTTTGATGTTCTATTGTCACGCCATCTTTGAAAAGCCATATTTGCATTAAATTAACTGAAATATTTACTTTTTTATGATTTGATTTATATATTGGACAACGATTTTATCTCATGAAAATTGATCCAGGCAATACTTATATAGAGCAATTGCCAACATCACTTATTCATTAGAAACGATTCTTTTCATTTAAGTTCCAATAATGGGAGAAATGAACCAATTTTTTTCTGGAGGTCTCAAAGGTTAATTTTTTCATTTTCTATTTATATGTTCATGCATATAAAATTGATATTTTGGTACCTTTGCATTGTTCTTATGGGGTAATATAATCTTCCCTCATACAAGTTAATTCCTACTTATTTACGCTGTAATGCTATTGATTGTTCAAATTCGAAGAAAATATATGTTTAAATGGTCAGATAATTGGCCGAGATATATTTGATAAAATCCAGACTTACGAAGTTAGCACGAGTTTTCTTCCCACTTGATTGTATTTGGTCTTATAAAAAAAGTACTGAATTCTACAAATGGCATGGCAGTAAAATAAATTTTTTCGAACCTCAGAAGACTGTTATATAATATAAATAATCTCCGACTAACTTAAATATCATCAGATAATCAAGCATTTTTTCTATGCCCTTAGGCTTAATTAATTAGTACTAAGTACTGAAATATGTTGCATTTTGTATTTCGTATGCAAGCGACGGGAATGATTGTTTTTGGAAATAAGAATAATATTAACATTTCATTCCACGGAATTAACCCGGTCGCCATTAAATGTTGGTTAATAATAAATATCCGATCCCATTGTATATTGTTAATTAATTGAGGACTTAGATCATTAACTCCATTCCAAATATCATATATGAGTAATTTCCTAAATATTTAGTAACTTTAACAGGGAGGAATGACCACAAATTCAGGGTAAAATACCGAGCATAAAGAAATATTTTTTTTTAATTACTTTTCTGAAGAAAAAAATTGTTGATTGGAACATATTACTTGCAAAACTATCCGAGCGCTTTCCTTATGCAGTGTATAATTTTAAGAAAAGATGTAAGGAATATATGTATTAATATCATTGATGTGAGGTGTAAAATTATGTAACAGCTTAATTTTTTTTTTTTTTTTTTTTCATTCAAGTTGATGACTGTTAATGAGATAGGGATTTTCTTACTTATTGAAATAGATTTGTTTTTTGAAGTTTCCTTTAAGTGTACTTTTGTTTCACTGACTGATTTCATCTCTTATCTTTTGTGTTTCCTTGTGACTTTTGTGCCACCTTACACTGTCTATCTGCACATGCAAATTTCAATAATATAAAGAATGATAGATATGATTGATTAACCATAATTTTTTGTCCTTATAAAGAGCTATGTAGCCTAATTAATTCCCTTTTCAAATTTTTCTGTTAATTTTCCAAAAAGGGAAAAAATCTTATGTGAAAATTTTTGAGTTAACTGTTAATAATTTTAACGTAATGAAAATTAAATGATTAAAATTAGATTTATATTTTATTTAGATTAGATTTATAACATTTATTGAGACTAATTTGTTTTTAATGTATCGACTTTTTGTACTTTTTCTTTTGTCGATTATCAAAGGTATTTTTTTGCGTTTGGTCCATCAATATTTCTGGAAAGTAATTAGTTAAGAAAATAATACCTTTTTCATGATATTATGTATACGACGGAGGTTCAATAAGTACCCGTGTTTGAAGACAGAGGATAAAAGGAGTCAAGGAGAAAAAAGCTAAGATTCCATTCTCCTGGACCCCTCCCTGGACACACAAATACACCCCACTCTTGTATTTGCGAAGCAAATTCGTTTAACGAGTAACATATGCCAGGTCTGCTTCCAATAAATATGCGAACCGAGGCCATAACATAATTTATATTTTGGTATTGAATTTATCGAGTCTTCTACATACACACATATATCAAGTGCCCGTGTTTGGCAACAAAGAGTATCATTTGGTAATTCGCTTTTTGTTTTTCGATGGGAAGTGATACGAGGGAATAAAAGCAAAGTTGGATGCTGTTTATGGGGACACTTCGCTATCTATGACCACAGTTAGCTATTGGTTCAACAAATTTAAACGTGGGCGAACACCTGTTTTTGATGAGGAATGACCAGGACGCCCGGCAGATGTGGTTACTGAGGAAATCATTCAAAAAGTCCAGAAGATTATTGTAGGGAATAATTAGTTCTATTTAATGCATGCTCTTTTAAAAATCTCATGTGTTTTTTTACCTTAAATCATTCTTTCCGAATGACCTCATTAGTGTTCTGTTCATCCGTTTTTAAGTCTCCCTTTCAATCCCTCGTCCCTCTCCGCGGGGGGAAATTCCTGCTACCTGCAACGTTGGATCACATTCCCTGCCTTTCACAGTGTCCTTGAGAGGGAGAGTGTTTTGTGTTGCATGTTCATTTGGAGGTGGAGTTTTACATAGTTTCTTGTTGTGTCCTGGCTTGCGTGTTGTTGGATGGTTGTCGTGCTGCATCCTGGGGTGCAGTTGTTTGTTGGTTTAAGGTATATTTGTTTGCATGACTGTTGGATGAAGGGATTTTCGGAAGGAGTGCGCTGCTATGGGTGTAATTTTCCATGTTGTTTGCGTGTGCGAAAAAAGTCGGCAAAACTCAGCCATTCTTAACTTTTTTTCTTCTCTTTCCAGATATCTCTAAGTTCTTCATTAAAACCCCTGCAAGCACCTCTGGTTAATTCATCAAAGACACTTAATAAGAACGCAATTGGATTTTCGGAAACATCCTTAGTCCAAATTATAGGAACCATGGATGAGCAATCACGTAACGCCATCTCTGAACTCGAACTGCAGGAGCAACTGTTTGCAGCGATGCTTACCGGCCCTCTCCTCACAAAAGAGGCCCTCCTTGAAAAGCTTGTCGACATAGACGTAATGATTGGTAATCAACGAACACTTCTCCAACTAGCAGTCTTTCTGGGAAAGCTTGATTGGGTCCAAAAACTCCTGGAACTCGGCGCTGAGCCTCTTATCAAAAACGGTTCCGGTTACGATTCCCTTAGTATTGCTGAGATAATGTGTGCAAAGCATCCTAAAAATTCTGATCGCACGGAAATCCTTAGACAAGTGATTAGGGTTCACGCGGACCAATGGCATGGGGCGAGTTCTAGCATTTATGCTCCGCATAACGCTAAAATAATAAACAACACCAAAGTACTCGATGAACTGACGTCGAATCTTTCAAATCAGATGAATGTTTTAAACGAAAATCCCATTGCGATGCCCACGGATTCCGAAGAGCCAAAGAAACAATTGGGACATAAAAGCATTATGTCCGAACAAGTTAAAGGCCTGAGTGATCTGATGACAGATATAAAAATAGGGGTATCTAAGCTAACGCAGCAAGTATCCTTGTTGGAGTACAAGGGTAAGGGCAAAAAGGATGTTCTTGTCCCAAGATTTACTTCTCCAGAGATATTGGAGATGACGAAAGAGCCTCTAACGGATATTGAATCCCACTTAAACTCTGAAAAATACGTGTATGAAGAGAGGATTATAGCAAGTGAAGATTCTAACAAGGAAGGGGACGTTTCTAAAATGTCGAAATGCTTGATTCAAAGGAAGTTTGCATCTCTCTTTGAAGAGAATGCTCTCGCTGATTGCATCAAAGGCATGATGTCTAGGACTGAGATATTAAATGAAGATGAATCCAATGTTTCTGGCATCCGTAATCTGTACGAGACATTGTACACGTGCAGTGCTCAGACTCGATGCCTACTGAAATATCTACAGCACCAAACGGAACTGAGGATCCTGGTAGACCCTCAATCTTTGTACATTGCAAGGATGACTAGAAGCGTCTTGGGTCACGACGGACGTGAACACAACGGTAACCAATACCGCTCATTTGCTGATTTTGCAGAGGCTAAAATATACTTGGGTGGAAAGGTGTTTCAATCGTTCGAAGTAGAGTATCTTCTCGGTTGGTTCGCAATGACTTTGGCACAGATGACAATGTACCTAGCTTTCAACAATTGTGGGAGACCATACGCAGCAGACGATGATGAGAACAGGAAGGTATACCAGAACATTGTACAGGAGGCGGAGGTCGCAGTCTTGGAAATGGGAGGAGAATACGGGATTATGTATGATGCCATTAGACAAACGACTATGCTGGCGAAGGAGATACATCTTATAGCAGCCGTTCCTCAGCTATTTGCCGCATTCGGTTGGGCTAGGGAGACCATAAGAATGATTAGGTACCTCCCTTCCCTTCTGAACTACTACGAAGACTTCGTGATGGTGTTCCTGCACCAGAAGTCAATTGGACTTATGAAACAGTAATCCACTCATCCAAATACCTGGCTGGGCAACCCTTCTCCCAAATATTATGTAAATATATTTTTCAATTTTTGTATTCTTAACTTAGAATAAGACCGAACTTTCCAAAAAATTCCTAAGAAGTGAATTTTTTATCAATAATTAAAAAAAAAGCTTAGGAATTTTATATTGAAATATTTTAACATCACTTATTTTTCTCTCGAGTATTTCTTTCACTTTTAAGGTTAGCCGAATTCATAAAAAATCAATAAACAATAATGTTAAAGTCTGACTAATGTTAAGGAATAAATATTAAAACAATCATTTTTTAACTTCCTGACATTATATATTAGTTTTATTTATGATTGCTTGAGACCCGAGACTGTTCCTTAATCATTTAAAATTTAATCTCTTACTTAATTTTTAATATAAAGGCAGCTTTGTAATATCCTTTTTAAAGATATGTCAAACTTAAGCCAACCAGAATTTTTTCTTAAATATATTTCTATAGCTTAACTGTTTAGAGCCAAACATAAATGGATCGAATCCTGGTCAAATGATTTTTTTCTGAAATTATTGCATTGAAATGCCTATTAGCAGATATAAAGTTACTGCTGCGGCATCTTTCTTGTAAACGGAATTTGTCAAGGTATAAAAGCCCTAAGTGTTTAAAATTGGCTTTTAAATTAAGTTTTTCAATGTCTTCATTTTTGAGGTTTTCATTCATTTATAATATCATGGCCAATCTATAATATTTGATCTTTTGGTAAATTATTTTCTCCTGAAAACTTTCATTAAGCTTGAATATTCGAATAAAAATGAAATCTCAAGCGATAATTCATTTATGGTATTTTTGGGCTAGTGTAACCGTTTGTCTAATTTTTTATTATTCCACATATTTTCCAGGCCTCAAGAAGTTCAGCACCCTTGGAGCATGTTACTGGACCGAAAAATAAGTTTGATTTGAAATGGTTTAAATACTCCTATCAAGTGATTAGGAATGGAGGCAACAGAATGGACAAACAAATATATTCGAAATTCACACAGCACGTGATCTGGAAATAATTTTTGCTCTTCTCTATGTATTTGACAGTATTAAGATCATTAATTCTACCTGTGTTTTATCATTAGAGTAAAGCTGTCCATTTTATACCGCCTACGAACTTTTTGATCAGAATCAAAAAAATGGATTTTTCAATCCATATGTTTGAAAATAATTAAACATCTAGGCATTATTTTCGTGTCTTCCATTCAGATTTAAGTCGCTTACCGATTTAATATTCTTTTGATCTTTTAATGATATAATTTCATATTAATGTGCAATTAAGACTTTGTGAAGAATTTTTCCGAAGATAATTTTAAAACCCGTGTTTTGTTCCTGCTTACTTTCACCAAATTTGTGGCCCTTGTTCATTGCTGTAGTTTCCAAAAGCAAAATAGATGGCTTCTTCAAAAATACGCATTTTAAAATATGTCATCGTGAACAAACATTCATGTTTATTAATTTTCAATCATTATACATGTGAATTATTTTTAAAAATATACATGTATCCAATGACATATTTAGAATATTTTGTTAAAATTAACCAAAAAAATTAATATGTAAACAGTGTTATATTTGGTAAAATCCCTGGCTATTAATATAGTAAAATATTTTTAAGAAAATGGTATAATCAGTGTCAAGTATAATCAATGGTCAAAAGTATAATCAATGGTGTAATCAAGCTTATCAATCAATCATTAATTTTTAAGTCATAAGAATGTTAGATGGTTTATGTCAGAAAATATAGTTTTATCCTTACTTGTGTTATCTATACAGCCAATTATGGGATTAATGGAAGTGAAAAAAAGTGTTTCCCGATACCAAATCTTTAGATAATGAGCTCTGAATATCCTTTCCAGAGCAATTGGTGGCGATTTGTGTCATTTTAATCATTGTATGTAATCATGGTTTAGTATTGTTCCTATTTTGGTTAGTCCATCGTTTGATATTGTGTTTTGCAACCTATTAATTGAAACAGATTGTCCAATTTAACTCATGTAAATGTAACATAATTGATTTGTTTTACTCTGATATATCTTGCGTATCATAGCGCATATATTCTCGAGGATATACCTTAATTACACAAAAATTTAATATTAAATTTAAAAAAATATCAATATCCCCAATTTAATTTTTGTTCGCTAAGGATTGTATTTTTCTCAGTTTTTCATAATTATAGATCAACTGTGTTTTCTGCTAAAATAAATGAATTGTTAAACATCTATGTTTGTTTTATTTAAAATATTAAAAATGAGGTATTTTTTTCCTTTCCACATTAATGCAACTACTGACCCCAATGCAATTGGGGTCAGTATATTCCATTCAGAAATTTGATTCCCAATATATTCCATTCAGAAATTTGAAATGCAAATTTTCCTACAAGTCGTAAAAATATCATTTTTTATTAACTTTTAAATCGGCATACGTTAATAAAATCATCACTATTTCAATCCTAGGATTTGCTTCATTGCGGTTTATATATTTAAATTCTACTTTATCCTAATTAAAGGCAAGGCTGGAAAGTCTGGACAGAATCATTATATCATGATTTCTCATTGCCTTCCATATAACAATTTAGCGGTCAATACCGTGAACTTAAATCTCACCTGAAACGGTGGCAGCTGATGCCGGGCTAATGCACTTGACCTGCGCCACCAGTTGGTACAGGGTAGCTTTTTTATTAGGAGTCGCTTTTTTTCTTTTCTCGTTCCAAAATACCATTATTCTGTAAATGTGTGGTTGCCTCGTCTCTAAAACACATGAATCTATTTTTTCTAACCTGAAAAATGTTAACCTTTCATGAGAATGGAACCAGCGACCTTCAGTTCAATAGGGAGAGATTATATTTCCAATCCACCCCACCCCATTGAAGCTTATAGATATAAAACTTACCCAAACCCATGATTTAATAATGATTAGAAAACATTTCAATAATCTCGTTAGTTATTTAACATATTGGCATTGAACAAACAAAATGTTGTGAAAAAATAGATAGAACTGAATTTTTTTACAAAGATTTCCTTTGATTACCTTACTTTAAGTCCGATTAAAAAAAATATTGAAGAAGTCAATAAATATTTGCACACATAGCTTCTATGTCGTTGTGCAAGCTACCTGTGGTATCTCTTCGTCCCACAAAACAGCAACAAGTGAAAAACATAGTGAAAGAATTAAATGGAACGTATTTGACCCTGCCAAAAATTATGCGAATAAAATAAGTGAAAAATATAAATTAGAGGGACGAAGTGGAGTATAATATTGTACAATCACTGGTAAACATACAGTATTCTGAATCTGATTTTCAGCGATAGTCTGGGCACATAAAGAGCTATTTATAAACATATCTTTCTGCACATCAATAATAATCCGAAAATCAATTTTATATTAAAAGAATTTAAAAAATTTAAATTTGATATATTATTAAATTATTTTTAACAGAATGGAGGTTGTGTTAAGAAAATCAGATTGAAAAAATCTTAATCTCTCAAAAATTGAAATCAAATTAAAGAAATCTTAAAATTCAGAATTAATCACATTCATCAGTTCCCAATTACCTATTCTCAATGTACACCTATTGTCTCTTAGAACCCAACGAATCATTGCCTAACGTTAAAGGGGTATATTAAATTTTTTTAACCAATATTAAATTTAAAACGAATTAATCAACCTCATACGAATATCTACTATATTGGCCTATTAATTGGTGTGAATGAACCCCAATAAGAAGGTCAAAAGTAGGTCCACACATGCGGTCAACATTCTTGCCTGTGCCTAGCCTGCTTAGTTTCCTTAATTCTCAATTTAGATTGAATCAATAAACCTCATACGAATACCTACAATTGGTGTGAATTCGCCCAAATAATAAGGTCAAAATCAGGTCCCCACATTAGGCCTACATTCTAGCCTGGGATCCGTTAGCAGTAGGTTAGCTCTTAATCTCCTTAATCGTCAACTACGTCCTAAGTTTGGAAAAAATAAACATTTTCTAACTTCTAACTTCGTCTTCAAACATTTCACGCTTCAATTTCTTTGACCACTGAGCATTCATCATTACAACAACACAACAGTGAACGGTAGCATAAAAAATGCAGGCGTAGACAAATAAAAAAATATTCTGAGGATAATCATGTTTTTAACCGTGGTTTAATGATATGGAATACCATAATAGCTGTATTCAAACAATAAAAAATTGATCTAATTGTTATGATTGCAACGCAAATGAGCGGTCATCAACGTCAATGAGCGGCTGATAGAAACGTAATTATTTTACCTTCATAAAATTGCCTCCTATTGGACTAAAAGTTCCTCAAACGAAAATAGAAATAAGCTTGAATTTTGATGCATTGAGATGCATGAAAACATTTATTATATCAAATATTTTAGGTACAATATTACATATTTGATAGGAAATGCAAACGTCAATTCATTGAAAACATTTTAACACACAATGGGATTTAATTCTATTGCATAATTATGACTGTTTTTCAGATCATGTTTGAGAAATTGTATATAATAATGTAAAATATATGCTAAAGATTAAACATCCTTATTATTTCTACATTAGACATATCTAAATGGTTTCCTTAAATAATATGTTTGATAAAGTTGATACAAACATACTTATGTATTATTCATCGTTCAAATTATTTGTCAGTGTTCAGAGTTAAGCTTAATATTTTTCATTCAATGAGTAAACTTAATTAATTAAAATTTAAGGAGTTCATATGTTATTGAAGTCAATTTAATGTTTTTTGAATATTTGATATTTTAAGGAAAATATATTGTTATATATTGATATTCAGTTTGAAATTTAAAATAGTTATCAAAAAAATAGATAAACTTTGAAACAATTATTGAATGATATATTGATGAAATTACATTTGAACATACTACAGGTAATGAGCATCTCAAGGGTTTTAAAATTTTTTAATAATTTTCAATATCTAAGGACTTGTTAGGTATATATAATAAAAGGAAGGATTCCACGAGGAAGACTAAGAGACAAATTCAGGATTAATTTAATCAGATCTAATATCAGAGACATGTACATTGGACAAATTAAGAGTTTAAAACAAATTGTACCAAGGATTGAGTGAATTTATATTAAGCAGAGTAAAATGGAGACCGTCAAAACAATAATAATAACTCAAAAACAAAAACTAATTCCAATTTGTTGGAGGGCAATATCAGAAATTACCAATCATTGTTCAATTAAAAAATACAATCAAAACATATTGTTTAATGTCAAAATGATGATATTGATGCAGAGAAATATGTTCATTAAATTTTGACAGATTCTTTGAATTGTTTAGTTGAGATAACATGAAGGAAATAAATTAGATTGTTTATAGAGTTAAAAACGTGGTTCAGTACCAACTCTTAAGACTGTAATGTATCCCAATTTGGATAAGCGGCTGAATTAAATAACTATGGATTCATTTAAGGTTAATGACTAAATCTGAAAACTTCCGGAAGGCGTCTTTGCATATCATGTCAGAGTGCATGGAAGAAGGCAGACACGTATGATGGTGGTTTATTTCGTTGAGAGATGATGTCGATGGCCATCACATCTTGGAGTGGTCGGAGAAGGCCTATGGAATTCACCGACGCATAGTTTTAATCATCAAAAATAACAGGAGACCATCTTGCCTGCTTGAAAAAAGGAGAAATTATAATAGGATGCATAAAACAATATTTTTTAAGCTCAAATATATAAAAATTTATGAAAAAATTGCAAATATATCCTGATTTTCCTTCAGTACATTAATGTTGATTTTAAATATATAAAATTTCCTTTATATTTACTTTATATATATTTATATATATAATATTTATATATACTTATACATACGAAGGATCGCTACATTTCAATTATAATACAATTTCACATACATTTTTTTATTCCAACAACTTCCTGATTAATTTTAATGTATTAATGATTCAAATGATTATTAATTAATATCACAATTTAAATAAGGTTATGAAGATTATAATAAAACCAATTCCATGAAAAGTATTGCTTACGAGAGATGTTTAATGCTCAACATTGATTGGCCCAGTAATAAATTATATATTTTCAATTCCCTGCGGGGAAAATTATATAGTAGAAAAAAATAATCCGTCAGAATGTTATTCATGGAACGTTGGCAAAAATGCAAGAGAAGAAGAATTATTAATAGAGAAACAAATAATTTGAATAAAAGATTTCGTTAGAAATTTCTTTAACTCTTCAAAAAAAAGACGAAATAATTATCATTAAATCATTACATAGATATAATTTTAATTATTTTAATATATGAAGAATGAAACACATTTTATAAATATTCTAGTTTCATATTTGTATAAAAAACCAAAGAAAACCATAAACACAGTAATCAACCCAAAGGTCGGTTTAGGGATGGTAGAGATCACCCAGTACTAAGCCCTATACGGCGCGTGAAAATTCACACATCAGGGTAAGGGGGCCAGTTCCTTTCCCTGTGCCGGTTATGGTTCCCCTGGAAGACCTGGTACCCGAAAAATCACTTTAGCTTGGGTGGAGCTGCAGGTGCCCAGGGTGGCTTGCCTGGGAATCAAACCCAGAACCCTCTGGTCAGGAGTCCAACGATCTACCCACTGGACTACCGCGACCCACCAATATTTGTATAACTCAATGAAATTACTGTTTTACATAAAAGGTTGTAATTGAATATTTAAGGTGCAAAGTAGGAAATTTAGATGTGATGTCCTTTATAGGATACGCAAAAGATACGTAATTATGTGGGCAAGCTGAATTGGGTCAAACTTCGATGCACAGATTACTATACCAACACAATTCACTGAAAAAAACCCTTCACGTAGGTTAATAAGAGAAAAAATAAAATAAATGAATGAGATCCTGTTACCTTCTTCACGGTCTGCCCTTACCTGTAAATGGGGTCTCTCCTTTCAGTGGTTGTTATCCAGCCTCCTTACGGCAGTGATAATGTCATTTAGAGCATCATCGATGAATTTTTTCCTTAATAACAGAGTTTCCATATGGTTTAACCAATGTGGTCCTAGGCAGACAACAGAAGAAGGCATGTTCTTTAGAAATTCATTCATTGAATCCCCCAAATGATTCAGTTGTCGCACGTAGTCATTCAAAAGATCCTTCTGTACATTTATATCGTGAATGAAAAACATTCCATCCCTTGGATGTATAATCTCCTTTTCGTAATCCTTTCTTACCGCAGTCCACATGCAAGCAAGATTAAGGATATCTTCTAACATTGGATTGCAAGGGTATTTCCTCAAGGCTTCCAAAATGACGTGAATCACGTTCGATCCGCCTCCTTTCTTAAGACCTTTGTCGTTGGAAATTTGAATGAGCATATTCACACGATCTTTCTTTTCTAAATTGATCGCAATATCCAGAAGCATGCTACGGTTAACAACTGGAACGGAAATTACCTCAAGGTCATCCAAAAGGACCTTATATCGATACAAAAGGTGTTGTAATTTGTATGCCAGGGCCTTCTGCTGGGAGTCGACTTGTTGAATTAGACAAATCATATTACTCGCCATGGCTACTGAGTTTTTTGGATTTTTATATATCACCAAGAGCCACTCTTGTAATGTTATTCCGTTATCACGTTGAATGTGTCTTTTCTCTTTGAATTGTTTATGCCCGGACTAATGGATTAATCAATAGTTAGTGCCTTTTTCCGCGATACTGAAAAGAATGGAGAAAAGAGTTGGTTATGGTTAGCACACGATACAATTAAAAATGCTTTGTATTTGTAAGATAATTTGTAAGTCAAAGGTTAGAGTTCTGGATCCCTAAGGTTCATAAATTCAACCATAGAATTAATCTGAACTCAATTAATTTAACAGGGTTCTCGAGCACCCTAGAAAAATCCATTGATAGAGAAAGAAAAGGACTTGATCCTCTCATTACTTCTATTGCATAATTTCACATACCATATTTATTTATTTAATTATTAAAACACAAAATCCACCAACCTACTCTACGTCAGGTCCCTCTTCGTCTCTGAGTACTTCCTTCTCCCCTTAATTCCATATCTAAGACATCCCTTAAGCAAAATTTGTCTCGGCTTTCTTGAATCATTCTTTCTTTCCTTTTTTGTCTTAAAATACTGCGAGAATTAAATTTTTTGAGAATTTCTATTCAATTTTTATTTGTCCTGAGAGAACCAACTTACCTCCGAGTGAAATTAAAACTTTTCTTCTGTTTTTTTTCCTCTTCAAATAAAGGATGCTTCTAATTTTTTGGAGACTGACGAATTAAAATGCTAACAAATACTTTGGGTTGCAGTTTATCATTTCGACTATGATATAAACGCCTTACTGAATGTAGTTGTTAAAGAGGCATGGGTGAACCTATTCAAAAGAATTAATGTCGGTGGAAAAATAACACAAATAGATAAATTTGCTGAGGAATTTGCTTAATTTTTTGTCATTAAGTCAAAGGGTATCAAGCCCATGTAGTGCTCATTGGAAATTAAGTTTGATAAATATGGAACCTTTCTCAAATAACCTTTGAGAAAGGCTAAGGTAACTATTGAAGGAAATGACCAATATATGATCCATTAATGAGTTTGCCTATCTCTGGAGTACGAAAAATTGCTTTTCGGAAACCTTTTGACATTCTGAAAACCGTAACTATTTACGTTGCTATTGGACAAATCAATAAGTTTAAATATCAAAATTGTGGTGACCCTTCTAGGATTTAACTTGATTCATTATCGTCTTTGAAATGAACCAGTTGAAGTATGTATTATTGATGAAGAACTAAAGTCAGCTAATAAGTTAGTCATATTTAAAATAAAACAGCTTCCTGCGTCACTTAGTGGAAAATATTCATATTGAAATTGAAATTAAATTTCGCACTTCGTTTTTCCAAAAAGAATTTATCTTTGCTACCTAGGTTCCATTATGGTATAACATCATCATGGTATGATATTTTACCATTACGAAACCTAATAAGTAAAGAAAAAAGTGTACTTTTAATTGCAATACGTTATATTTGCTTTAATGAAATAAGCAATTTCATACTTAAAATGTATTATACAAGGATTAAGTATCTTCATACACAAAATTACGTCATAAATTAGCTTAGTATATGTTTCTGTTTTCTCTTTACACTATCTAATATTATTATTACACGTAAAGAATAGATATAATTTTACTCATTATTAGCAATAAATGGTAAATATGACTTTATTTAATACATTATTGCATTTGCAAACCATAGACAATGAATGGCGAATTTGAACGCTTACTTTATTCAAGAACAACTCATAAGTTATTCCCGTCCAAATCTTCCTCTAATGCTTCTACTTTCTTTGGTCGGAGTAAGACGATGGAGTTTAGAAGATGCCGGCGCACGGGCGGGAGTCTGACCCTCAAGGGGAACTGGGAAGCCGGGCGGTGAACGGACGCCGCGAGCCGACTGAATTCAATGGCCCCTCGGGAAAGTAGACAGCAAACGACAATGTTAGGACATTAAAATTATGATAAGATTACAATTTAATGTCAAAAAATGTTACAAGTAGAACAATTGGATTGCATTTTTTATTGTTACAAAAATTTAAATACTTTATTTAGATGATTATTTAATTTCATAACTGTATACATCTTTATTGTCTTCTAAAAACCCATTTTTTAAAAGCAGGTAAGCAATTTAAAATGTTGAATGTAAGATTATTATCATATCCTATCATCTGATTTCCACTCAGAGGCAAAATTAACATTTTTTAAAAGGTAAAGCAAAGTTTGCATGTAGTTTTTAATGCAATTACAACCGAATAGTATTGTATTTACACCTACGGGATGTTATCATTTCGATTCATTTTCAAGATTTACTTATAGCCAATATTTACACAAGAAATCAGGTATTTAAAATTGATTCTCTTTTATTTTATCATTTTCTTATTGGAAAGATTTTTACCTTCCAATTACCTTAAATAATTTAAGCAAATAATATTAATATCGCTAGATTTAGGAAGACAATAAAATACTGGAGTATAAATGGTGATAGACAAGATGGCTAGTATTTAGATTAAGGTTAAGACACCATGATAAAAATTAGGACAGGAGTTGTTTAAAAAAACTAATTTGACCATGTGTTTTTTAAAAATACTTAAATACTTACTATTTTCGTCTATATCGAAATAAGCCTTGTTTTTTCTCGTTATGTCTATTGACTATTGGTTTTCTCTTCGGATAATGAGAGGTTGGCAGGAGACAGGGCAGGTCCGAAGATGGCGACGTACGGGGAGAGTTTGACCCGCAGGAGACAGGGATGAACAGGCGATGGACAGGGCCAGGGAGCTGGGTGCAGACACCCAGGATTGAAGCGGGATTGAAGACCACAATGTTTGGAAAAGAAAATACGACAGCAAGGTGATTTAATCTTAAATAATACAAATTGATTGAAACTTCTCTTTCTACATCATTGTAACATAGATTAATACCTTATTTATATAAAAATGTCGAATTTTATCCACGGAAGACACAAGAAAATCCATTACGAAGTATATAAACGATACAAATTAAGAAATATATAATTTAACACTAAATTGTATCGACGAAAATGTATATTTTCCTTAACTTAAAAAGGTTTTTGTATTTATTTCAATTCAATGACACAAACACCTATTACATTTTTAACAAAATGAATAAATTATTAATATTCATATCACAACTAAAAATTGACCAAATTTTTTTTAGAAACATTGATACAAAAAGAGAGGTTTTTGATATCAAAAAATATATAGGAACGTCAAATTTTGAACATGACTATTAACATGTCTCACAAGAACAATATTCTCCTTTCGATTTCCCGATTAGGATTATATTTTTTACATCCCGGTTACCATATATTAGTGAATAAACAATAAAATAATCTGTATAATTTCGATTGGACGCCTGGGTGTAACCGGGATAGTCTTTACAATATGGCAGCAAGGTTAAAAATTATAATGACAGCAATCGGAAATATTATTGGCACAAAATATTTGCCGACGATAATGGAATACTTACTTTTCCGTCTAATCAAAATGAACCTTATTGTATTTCCAAAATATCTTCGGGTTTATTTTTGAAATAAGATAATGGGGAGTGTTGAAAATGAGACGAGGGTATAAAGTATGGCGAAAAAGTGACTGTTGCCAGTGAAATTTATGCATTGAAAACAGCGAAACACTACGGCAGAGCAAAGAACCACTGCATTGAGTTTTCTTTTCTAACCCAGAGATGGCATAAGGTACACCATTCTTGAAACACTAGCGTAAGTGAAGACAACACTTTTCTCTTAGTCCTTTCATAGATATTGAAGTAAAAGTTCTGATCTAATTAGTATTAGTCTTAATTCTATTACTCTTACCTTAAAAATCTAGTAATTGGTTTAAGTTCCACATTTTCCACCATTAAAAACTATTTTCAATTAAAATGTTCGCTTCATTTTAAGTTTTTAATGAAAAGATGATTTATTAAGCCCATTTAATTTAATAATTATATCTTTATCATACTTTTTAAACATGTTTAATTTTTGTCATCCAATTAAAGACCTCGTTCTATTTCTTTTTTGTATTTTTCGACTAAAAAACTTCAGTCTTCTCCAAACTTAAAAAAATGCTTAAGAAATATATATTAAATGCATTGGAAAATATTGACCAGTGTATGAGATCTGTGCAATAAATACGCCAACTGGTGCATTCAGGTGGCCATGACGCGGACTATAGCCCCGCCCACTAGCGGTGCTTCTTGCCTCACACCCAATGAGTCGCCTGTACTTGGCGGATCGTCGAACTGTGCGTATGGTGCCAGTTATGTAAATTTCTCTTTTCCTTTTCTTTACTGTTTGTTACTGAAAACGGATACTGACGAAATACCAACGCTACGAATTAACATCAAGATTTCCATTAAGTTGTGGCAAACGTTATCCTAAGAAATTACTGAAATATTGACAGTTAAATACGCTGTAAATGCTTTTGAAGAAAAAATCCGTTTTCAATTTGATTAAGCGTTGTTGGCATCAACCCCCTGTGCTGACCACAACATTGATCGAGTGCGGTCCCTTTTCCTTACCGATCTTCGAGAAACTGCCCGAATGATAGCTGATGAACTGAATTTAGAAAAATCAACACAAAACCCTGAACATGACGGATGGGCCCATCCAAACATTGATCATTCTGCCCTTATATTTTCTCCTTTTTCCCTCCTCTTCCCCTCCGGGAGATACAACTGGTCATCGTACTGGCTTCCCACCCAAAAAGCCCGGAGGTGTTGAATATTTTCCAGGGGTATCTCGATCCTTACTTGAGGTGCTTTCTGTAGGGCACTTTGGCAAGAGTAGGCTATTGCCAACGCTGGGTTTCTCTCAACCCTTCATCCTTTCCTGTCCATCCCCTAATGGCGCAAATAACCTCAGCTGTCGGTCGCCTACCCTAAAATACTAATACTACTACTGCTCAAAATATCAAAATGTGATATGGGGATATTATTGGGAAGATTTGGAAACATTTTAGAAAGAAACGACGAGACAAGTAAATATACTAACTGTCGATGACTTCCAAGGGTGCTTCAAAATTAGATCGAGAGTAATTTAAAGGGGAAAAATCCATCTAGACTAAATTTTGTAAAATATTTTTTGTTCGCGTTTTTTGTTGGAGAGATATGATAGCATTGGACAGTTGGAAAGGTAATGACAATTTAAAATAATGAAATTTTCTCAAACAAATTATAAAGAAAATCTTAAAATATATGGTTTCAAACATTATTAATATCGAATTTATATGAAACCCCCAAGATCAGTCAATCAAATTAGGAAACCAAATATTTAAGATCTTACACTTTAAGTTATTTCAATCTGCCCTTCAATGAAGTGGAGACAGGTTTACCAAATTAAATCTCGGAACTCTTGGAAATATTTTTGTTTATATATTAAAATTAAAATAAATAACAGCTGTATGTACAATTCTGTAGGTTTCAGTTATATATATATATATATATATATATATATATATATATATATATATATATATATATATACACATTCAAACACGAAATCCCGCCAAACGGCGAATAAATACTCATATATACAGAAACAGATATAAGGAAAAGGGATAGGAACACATATAAAGGACGAACACAATAGAGGTGGGGAAGGCGGAATCGAACGGATCACAAGAGTAAAAATATCTCCTCAACCGGGACTCGAACACCGGATCTTTCCACTTGCCGGGCGGATGCTCTTAACCACTTGAGCTATCGAGGATAGTCAATTTACCCTGAGATCCGTGGGTCTAATATGTCGCCAAGCGCCCCGATTCTTTCAGCCAAGAGATGGCGTCAGGGGGCAGTTTCACCCACCAAAGGAGAAATAGACAAGCAAATAATAAAAAGTATTACATTTTCGCCATCGAATATCAGGGTATTAGGAAAACAAATAAATGTGTGGAAGCTTATAATCATTAATCAAGTCGACGATTAAGATCAGTCAATACATGGTTGATGCATCCATATACATTTTATCTTGAGAGATTTAACTGTGTCAATGATTTCTTGAATAAACATCATTGGAATGCGGAGTGACGTAGTATTATGGGAAGGGTTTTCAATGACCATATAAGGTCACATGCTCGGATATAAATCTATTTGATAGATGCTATTAGTAAGCCCTAGTTCAAGTTAAATTCTATTCATTCTAGGTTTAAATAAATCCTGTGTCCTAAGCAATTACTAATTTGGTTTTAAATATCGTGTTCTGTGATGCCTACCAAAATAAAGATGTAGTTAAGGATTTTATTAAATTCGTTTAGCAAGTTATTAACTCCTTCCTTCTGGATTTATCGAATTAGAAAACATACTTTTTCCTTTTTATTAAAAATTGTAACGCTGAAAATATTGTAACAACAAAATTAGCTTAGAAAACCATTTATGAAAAAAAACATTTTGACATGTCTTATGCCACGTACCCATAGGGTGATGAGAAATATTTATTTTTTTAAATTGAATAATATTCATTTTTTAAGCCGAATAATTTGTTTTGAATCGTAATCGGTGGTCTAATTCGAATTATTAAAAAAACTTCCGTGTGACAAATTGAAATTCAGGGTAGATTCTTAAAGAAAAAGAGTGGTTTATCATTTCAGATATGAAATGTTACAATTGAAATACAATTTCTCAATCTTAAACATATATTTCATAAACAGAGGATAAATTTGACATTTTATGTGGCAAAATATTTACATTGGTAAAAATACTACGTCCATTGACAACAAAGGCAATGTATTATGAATTAATTTGAAACCAAATTTAATCAACTGTGCTCACTAAATATTTTTGATTTGTAAGAAAATACAATTTTGGGAGATGTTACATTTTTAATAATTGAGAATTGAAATACATTGCGTGAATAAAAATTATAGGGATATATATCAATTCAATTCAATAATATTTAAAATATTAATAAGAATTATAACTTTATTATTACTTAAATAGAGATAGTATACACGTATAAATATGTTTAATCTTTTTTATAATTTATGCATGATATTATAGTATAAGATGTTCAAAATTTGGGTAAATTCATAAGATAATTTTTATATCAGAAAATGTTTAATATCAGCAATAAAATTAGACAATGAAAAAGAACACACATAAAAATAATAATATTATAAAATGTTTCACATATTAATTCATAACGAATATTAAGTGTTGTATCCCATTTAAATCGGATTAAAAAAGGATAGATGAATCTTACAGAAGTTATTAATACTTGCACAATTGAATTCATTGGAGAATCAAATTTAAACCCAATTTAATATCCTGTGGTCACCTGATGTTGTGGATTTATAAGGTAATACAATTATGGGAGATGTTAAATTTTTAAGAACTGCAAATTGAAACACATGGCGTGAATAAAAATTAAATGGATACAATAAAACTCAAAATCAATAATATTTAAAATATTTATAGGAATTATAATTTTATTATTATTAAGAATGATATATTAACGCTAATACGAGCTAACAGAATACCAGAGGCTTTATGAAATGATTATTTATATACATATATTCCTGAATTCTTTTTTATTAATGAAACGATTAAATTGACCCAACGAAAGTTGGATCATTTAAACGTATGTTCAGCCTTACGAGTCGTTATGTTGAATATACTTACGACATGAGAAATATATTAAATCCAAAAATCTACTAAAATAATTTTATCAATTTCTTAATGGAAAAACAAAAAAATATTTATCAGAAAAAAATACCCATATGAACTATTGTTCTGTACATTTTTAAAACTATTACTCTTCGCTCCTTTCAAAAATCAATAAATCAGAGTCTAAATTACAAACAAAAAATTTCAAATAGTTCTTAATTTCTAATAAAAAAACTAGTTACTGTGAGTGAAGGTATTTTGTTGAAATGCATTTGAAATGTTCATATGATGATGTTAAACAGAAATTTAATAAATCTCAATTGTATGTCTCAAATTGGAATGTTTCTTCTTAAGAATTACAAATGTCCATGATAATTAAAATAAATGTAATCCAAAACTAAACACACTTGTCCTCTGAATAAACCAAATAAACAAATAATTCAATCAACCACAAGTTAAAATCAATTATGTGAATACACTTCTTCCTGCCAAAATTTAGTTTCTTTCAATCTATAATTGGTAAAAAGAAATTTTTTAACTTTACATGTAATTACTTTAGATTCAATCTTAAAAAATAACTTAAGATTTAATCATATTTCTGGCATAACTGTTACATATTAGTAAAGCAATATAAATATAGGAAACAGCACTTAGACAATACACAATTTGTTGATATGCCTTCCTTATACTTCAAGTTTACTGTGCAAACATAGTTACCAAAGCACTCACATCACTGTGGAAACATATTTCTGTACAAATAAACCATTAGATATCTGAATACAGCCCTGTTTAAAATAATTTAACATAAATCAATGTGAACATATGTCAACAGCAATGGGCCGATAGAAATTAAAGATTATTTGAGATAATTCTCGATTAGCAAATCATTTTTCACATAATTATGTTGTGAACAAATCATGTTCCCTGTGTTACTTAGTAACAGAGTGAAAATTAGTTATTACCTCGCAAAAAGATCTCCCTTATAAAGTTAAGACAGTCTTCAATGAATGTATTTCTTTTGGATAGAACTTGAAGCGAGTTTTCTAAAGACGTTTTATGCGGATGTTCTGAAGAGTTGAGGTTCTGAGACAAGCGACTGATGGTTTTTCTCTGTAACTCAATGTGGTCGGCAAAATCGTCAAGCATTATCATGTTTATGTCGCTGGTTACTGGGGAAGGAATCCTTCCTTCTATTCCATCTGCTTCTTTCATCTGCGAACACCAATTATCGTTGCCTACTCGTGACAAAAACAGGATTTGCTCCAGACCAGCATCCCCTGGATTCCTAGAGAGCATTTCTTCGGTGACTTGTGTCACATTTAATCCACCATTCTTCTTGAGGCGATGATCAGAAGAAATATCAAGCAGTTTATCAACCCATTCTAACGCATTTAAAGTTATAACAACATTGAGAATCGCCTTTCGGTTATCGACAGAGATGCTGTCTTCAGCATTTGTCTCAAAATATTCACCATAACGATACAAATACTCCTGAATATTCAATGCAATGATCTTTTGTTTTGCGTCAATTTGACAAATAAGGACATCAAATATTTCCACCGTTTCTTCCATTGGATGAGTAATTCTTTAATACTCCAGGGGTTGGTTTATCTCAAACTATGTTAGTGCAGAGCGCACTAATATTTTCTTTGAAGTTTCAGGTGTTGTTAAAAAAACCTTTTCCTAGGATACACACCTAGTTATTCAGTTGCCTTCTCTCTGATCCAATCTGTAAAGAGTATAAAAAACTATATTGTTACGACATAAAAACGTACTATCTTAAGAAAATTATGAATTAAAAATATTTTACATATATAACATTTTATGTAAAAATAAAAGTAAAAAGGGGATCGAGATGGTGCGGGGGCTAACGTACTGGCTTCCCACCCTGAGGGCCCAGGTTCAAATCCCGGTGGTGTTGAATATTTTTCACAGTTATCTCGATCCCTACTTGAGGTATTTTGTGGAGGGCACTTTGAGTGAGTACGCCGTCCGTCGGATGGGACGTTAAACTGCGGACCCCTTGGCGCCTTTCGTAAAGAGTAGGCTAATGCCGACGCCGGGTTTCTCTCCACCCTTCATCCTTTCCTGTCCTTCCCCTATGGCGCAAATGACCTTAGCTGTCGGTCGCCTCCCCTAAAAACTACTACTAACTACATAAAAGTAAAAAACTAATTGTATGGTTTGAGGGCAGCCTAAACAGTTAGTAGAAAAATCTTTGCCATCCGTTTGTTTTTCATTAGAGAGTATGTTTTTACATGTCAGATATGAATCATCTAAATCCAAATTAATTACAAATACCATCCAACTTAAATTCGCAATAGCATTACTTATTTTTGATGTCATGGTAGAACATTTTCATTTCTCCTCCGAACGGTGGAATATGGAACATCATTTGCTTGACTAAACAAATTTCTTTTGTATGGGTTTATAATCTGTTATGTTTTGAGTTTGCTACTGTGCTTATATTATTGTTTTCTGGGTATATAAGGTTTCAAGAAATTTCCAATTAAGTAAATCATCCTGCTAATATAATTTGGCGTAGGTAAAACGAAATTCATTTGTACTTTTACAAACATATTTGAATAGATATCACTACGTGTATCATAAAAAGTATTTATAGTAAATTTCAAATAAACGGACAACAGGTTTTTGTGTTTTTAAATTCAAATTTAACCATAATCTTTGGACACACTTTATTTTGTCAAGCTTAAATGCTATTTAATGACAAATTAAAAAAAAAAGACCTGAAGTTTATTCTGACCAAACTCCATTAGAAATCGTTATGAGGCTTATTATATACAATTAATACACTCAATACATTCTATTCTGTCAGAATATATGGCCTTTATAATAAATCATTCATATTAATTAACAAAAACAGAAGCATAATACTAAATATATATTATATGTATAATAATATATTAAATATATATATTTACTCATTCACATAGAAAGAGATAAAATGCAAAGAGATAGGAACCCATACAAAGGACGAACACAATACAGGTGGGGAAGGCGGAATTAGGCAAATCACAATAATTCCATGACCGGGACTTGAACTCCGGATCTTTCCACTTGAAATTGAGCGGAGGCTCTGAAAAACTTAAGCAATCCAGGAAACGTAATTTACACTGAGATCTACGGTGCTTTATGCAACCAAGTGCCCCGCTTCTTTGGCCAAGATATTGCGTTAGGGAGCTGTTTTACCCACAAAAGGAGAAATAGACAACACACAAGGAGAAAGAAGAGTAGGTTAGCAATCATACAGCATCATATGAAGGATAGGAACATTGCGTTTCGTGGCACGCATAGTCAGAAGAAGATGCGAGCCACATTAGCCTAAAACACATTGAAACACGAAATCCCACCAAACAACGAACAAATGCTTATTCACATAGAAATAGATATAAGGAAAAGGAATAGGAACTGAAGGCTTCCTATCCCTTTTTTCCCCACCTCTACTGTGTTCACCCTAAATGGGTTCCTATCCTTTTTCCCTGTATCTATTTGTATGTACATATATATAAATATATATATATATATATATATATAATATATATTTAATATATCAGTTATATATAATATATTCATATATATTTCATATTTAACACGGAAATTAATTACAAAATTAAGTATAAACTAAATGGGAGCCACTTCTTACGGAAAAACAGGTTTTTTTAATTACAGTACCTAGTTTGAGGCAGAAGAGCCCCCACCCCCACAGCAGGTCGTGTCAAAGTGACGGTTGTGAAGACATATAACACGATAAAAATTTCCAATGTTAACTGGCCTAATTCAATATGCAGGAAATACTCTTTATGGTAAGGTAATCTACAAGTTAAGGTAGGTTTTGGATGGACAAAACGGGAAAACAAATATTTTGTGACTCTTAACAAAGCACGAAATCCAGAAACCTTCAGAAAATAATAATTTAGCATTAAATATTTCATTTATACAACAATACCATTTTCCTAACTTTTTCAGATGATTCAGAGTAAGCGAAATTAGCGCTTACGTTGTTCCAGGTTACTCACTGTGACGACTCTTTGTTGTCTTCAGCTGTTAGTTCAATCTGCTGTCGAAATAAAGATGTCTGGAGACTGCTTAACACAAGGCAGGTCAACTCAGCTCAACAGGTCTAACAGGAAACACAACAATGACACGAAATACAGAGGCACTAACATCAGGATATGGACCTAGAGAATTAATTACGAACATGATGATTAGAATAAAATAATTACTGTTCATAGTGAAAATTCATTATTAATATTAAACTGTTCGTAAAGAAAATTAATGAAATGATGCTTAGTAGCGTTGGCAATATGGCCGTGTGATTACAAATACATTTGAAAGAAACCATCAATAAGTTAATATATTGCATATATATTCCAACACGTACTTTATCAGTTATTCTAAATGGACCAAGATATCTATTTCGAATTATGCTTTTGTTTCTGTCCGTTGAAATCTGACGATGATGAAACACAGCAAAGTGTTTTAGTCGCACCAGACATAAAGAAGCTGAATTACACCAATGGTTGGAAGGGGACGCACCACTTCGGCTGATCAAAGAACCGCTTCACTTAGTTCCATCTCCAACCAAGAGATGGGAGGAGTGAACCGATTTCTTAAGGTCTCTTGGCTACGATTAATTCACCGCACCTTTTTCAAATTATTCGCCAGAAGAATTCGCGAGATGGCCTAAAGTTAACGGTGGGTCTCACTATATAAATTTTTTAAATTCAAATTATTAATTTATCAAAAACATGAATTTAAGAATTCGCCCTAGAATGTACAAAACCTGGGATACAATAATTTTTATTCTCCTTTATCTCTCCTGTTTGACTTATTAATCCTACCATTACCTGATGCTGTAAAATGGTGCTTGACATAAAATGGACAAAGAAAATAAAAATTGAATAAGGATACAGAAGAATTGATGAATAAATAACTTTATATATCATAGAGAAAAGAGGATTAATTTGGATTGGCCTTTAGGTGGATTCTTGAAGAATATAACAAATGATGTTAATAAATTATAGAATTCTCGGCAATCTGTACATATTTCATACGCACCGACATCAATTCGTTTTTCATTTTTTAAACAAATGAAGTATGAATAATGGGGATCGGGATTGTTTGGGTGGCTATCGTACTGACTTCCCACCCAGAGGGCCTGGGTTCAAATAGCAGTTGCGGTGTTGAATATTTTTCAGAGATATCCCGATCCCTACTTGAGGTGCTTTGTGAAGGGCACTTTGAGTGAGTACGCCGTCCGTCGGATGGGACGTAAAACTGTGTTACCCCTAGGCTCCTTTCGTAAAGAGTAGGCTAATGCCGACGCCGGGTTTCCTTCCACCCTTCATCCTTTCCACTCAATCCCCTATGGCGCAAATGAACTCAGTTGTCGGTCGCCTACCCTGAATACTACTGCTACGAAGTGTGCATAATATTTGATAATGATGAAGTGCCCAATCCTACAACAAGAAGAAGGAAGAGGAAGAATGGGGAGAATTTACTGCGACCTAAAGAAAGTTATACTACCCTGTCCAATAATATTC
This sequence comes from Hetaerina americana, assembly GCF_022747635.1. Taxonomy (NCBI): domain Eukaryota; kingdom Metazoa; phylum Arthropoda; class Insecta; order Odonata; family Calopterygidae; genus Hetaerina; species Hetaerina americana. The sequence continues at coordinate 2,006,401 of NW_027287041.1, read as the reverse complement.
TTTATTTTGCAAAATGTAGTCTTAATCGATTTTACATAGCTTAAATAGACATCTCAACAAAGCACCTAGCTATATCTATTATCTCTAGTTGCCTTTTATAAATTGAGCAATCTTTACGTAGACACGTCAGGATAGATAAATTTCTACGGTTTCCATATGAGGAGCTATCTTACCTCCGACGGACGCTATATATATCTCCATAATTCTGCCTTCTGAAATAGTTGAAATAGATATCCAGACTACAGACAAAGCTACGCATTTCTCTCTATAATAGGTAGTTGTACTTCCAAGAAAAAAGTAAACTTTAAATATTTACATCAGGATAGATAGAGTTCTACGATTTCCATATAAGGAGCTATCTTTCCTCCAACAGGCGCTAATTATATCTCCCACATTTCTCCTTTTAAAATAGGTTAAATAGATCTCCCAACAACAAACCTAACTACAAAAAACTTTGTTCTCTCTAGTTTTTATCGAACATAGTGAACACTTTTTTACGGAGATAAAAGGTCTGTCCAATAATTACGCGAACTGAGGGCCATACTTAATGTATTTTAATTTATATTTAGTTTTATCAATGATATTGGTGTCTATACCTTCTTCAAAGTACTCTCTCTCTCTCAATTCGTAGTAATGGCTATCTATGCCTTCTTCTTATTATTATTATTATATATTCCATCTTCTTCTTCTTATATTCATTTCCACTGTTTAATAATAATAAAGCACCCTCCTCATTTGGAAGTCCTCCTCTTCTTATTTAAAGGCGGTTCAGTTCTTATTAAGGTTCTTCTTATTATTTAATTATCAGTAGTAGTAGTTTTCTATATCTTATCGTTTCTTCTTTGCTTTATTATTATTATTTATTGTGTCTCTTCTAGAGTCTTTACTTAAATGATTTTGGTGTCTTTTCCTTATTTAAAGTAATCTCTCTGTCAATTCGTAGTAATGGCTATCTATGCCTTCTTATTATATATATATATATATATATATTCCATCTTCTTCTTCTTATGTTCATTTCCACTGTTAAATAATAACGCACCCTCCACCTTTGGAAGTCCTCCTCCTCTTATTTAAAGGCGGTTCAGTTTATAATAAAATACTCTCCTTGAAAGTCCTCTTCGGCAGTTGGGCCATTTAGTGTTCTCGTGTCGTTTCTATTCTATTATTTATTGTGTCTCCTCTCCACACATATTGTGCCCAAGTGATCTCCTATCGTAATTACATTTTATTGAGAATACATGAAAAAGTAGCAAAAACGGTTGAGATCTATTAAGAATAATAATGAGGAGGATCGCTGTCAAAGGATCAAAAGTGACTGAATTAATGGCCAGAAACAACGGCGAACTGCTCTGAATATGCAGGGGCATTGTGTAATTGGTGTGAAGGATCCATTTATCACGTCATTTGGTTAAAAAAGTGGTAACTTATGATTTTCCTAAATTCAGTCCATCAGTTGACATCATTCGGATACCCAGTTTATTATGAGGATCGGTAGGAATGACAAGAGAGACCGCAAAAGTCAACCCGGCCTTGCATTATCCGTTTTGGCATCTTATTGGTCATCTTTTAAATTTGATTAACCCACTTGATAACGGATGTTTTCACTTCAGAGCATAATCACCGTATAAACAGCAGTCAGAACATTTCTCAGTAATTTCTCTTGATAACTTTTACCACCGTACTTCACCGTAAAAACTTGATATGTTGATTCGTTGTTCCGCGACTTGGCCATTTTCCATTTTCAGAAGACAAACAATATTAAAAACAAGAAAGGACAACAGAAACTATAACATAACTGGCACATACCATACTCACAGCTCGACGATCCGCTTTAGAAACATTTACTTTACAAGTCGGAACAAAATTAAACATTGCAAATATATCAGGTATATTTTGTAGGTGCATTTGTGTGTTAGTTTTGTGCTTACACGTATGTGTGGGTTGTAAAAGTTTTTACATGAATGCATGCAATGTGTTGTTTGTGGACTGTATAAATTTGTAGTTATTGCATACGGTTTTTTTCTTAATTACGGGTGGTGCCCTAACACCCCCCGCCACACGCCCTTGAGGCGGCTTGAGGGGTATTGAGTATATGTTTCGATATTCGTTGAAAAATTATTCTCGCGCGGATTCTAGTCCTAAGTTTGGCAGCCCTGGCGGCGAGAGACACTTGTTCCCACTCCACTTCCCCACGCTATCCTTCCGGAGAGCGCTGATGTCATCGCCTTCCATTTTCAGAACCAAGGTCACAGCGATAAGGACAGCGAGAGAAGCAGGGCAGATACCACCTTCTTCACGAGATTGCCTGTGTTATATATATATATTTGGTTTATTGTTATGATAATTGTGAACCGGTGAACTGGTTTAGAATTAGTAACTTGTCATCAGAATATCCCTTCGATTCTGTTAGAAATGAAATTCATATTTTTAAATTGTTACCAATAAATTATTACGTCAATATGTTTTCAATATAAATAAAAAATTTTAAACTTGTTTCACACGCTTGAAGAGGATGAAATTGAATGTTTAAAAAATGTTCTTAGAATTTATGTAAAAGTGAATAGCGTTAAGTAAAAGGCTAATCCAAAATTAAAATGCATTGCCTTTGATCCCGCCTTTAAAACCAGACTTTGTCCAAAAAAAACGTAGAGCGTGGGGCTACTGACCGGGTTCGATTCCTGAGCAAGGCATTCTGGGCACCTGCAGCTCCAGCCAAGCTATGTGATTTTTCGGGTACCAAATCTTCCTGGGAAATAATAATCGACACAGGGAAAGGAACTGGCCCCCCTTAACACCCTGATGTGTGAATTTCACACGCCGTCGGGATTACTGAACTCTACCATCACCCATACCAAACCGACCTTCGGGTTGATTACCGTGTTTATAGTTTTTTATTATTTTTAGGTAATTTAACGGTTAAGGTAGGTTTTAGGATGGACATAGTTACTAATTGAATAATTTGTGACCCCTAGCAAAACACAACATCCTATTCTACATCAGGTCCCTCTTCATCTTAGAGTACTTTCTTCCTCCCTTCATCCCCTATCTAAGACATCACTATAGTTCCTTCCCTTTCCTCGTTTGCCTAACATTCTCCCCTCAAATACAGTCTTCAACATCCCACTGCCGGTCAATGCCTTCTTCAGCCACTCTTCCTGCCTTCTTAGTAATATCTCCCAACAAACCTCTCTCTTCGCCCACCATACCATGTACTTCCTCATTTGTTTTCTTCTCTGTCCATTTCACCTTCTCCATTCTTCTACACACCCACATTTCAAAAGCCTCCAGTCTACGTCTATCCTCCTGCTTCAATGACCACGTTTCCGCCCAGTACATAGCTATGCTCCATTACAAAGTTCTGACGAGTCTTTTCTTAATATCCTTACTCAACGTCCCTGTCATTAACTCCCTCCTTGTGTGAAAGCCTCTATTCCTAATTTCGCAGTTCTTCTCCTTACGTCCCTACTACTTTGACCGTGTTGGTCAAAAATACTACCGAGATACGAACTAAACTGTTCTACCTGCTCTAGTTTTTGCCCTCCTATTTTAATGTTTAGCTTAGCCTTTTTCTCTCTAGAAAATCGCATAACCTTTGTTTCATTGATATTCGACTTTCGTCGAAATAAACTCTCTTATTTTTGTAATAAATCTAATCTTGCGTATTTTCGATGAAATATTCACATCATTACATCCAATAAGACGGCAGTTGTCTCTCAGCTGTACTTCTCTACGGAATTTTATTGGTCAATTTTATTGGTCAGTGGTCTTAATAAAGGACATATCTACTCGTATTTAGATAAATGTTTGCTTTTCCGACTAATAGGGTTATCTGAACGACCCGTTGGCTGTAGTGGAAGTTAAACTACTATTACGTGTTTCGGCGTGATTGGAAAGTGTAAGTTGAATCGCCTTGAAGGAACAGATAAAGCTGTTTCCTTTCCGAGAGAATTTGAATCTCCCAAGTCTTTAATAATCCCCGCCTTCTGGTTGACGTGTTGAGGACTTAGTGAGGGTTCCCCGAGCATAGATGGCAGCACGGTTGATAGAAGCAGAAACGAAAATTCACCAACGAACGCCTTTCCGAAGTTTTGGACGCGAAATGGAAACTAGATTTACTTAATTTCCATCCATCAACCATTTAAATAAAAAATGTGTCTATCAAAGACCATGAACATAAAATTTTATCGCTGAATATTCATGGTTTATCGAAACCTCCACCGAAACCTGTCACCTAGATGCTGACCTAGTATTATATTAATACCGATATCTGTTTGAAACTCCTCATTTATTGGGAATGTTGAAGTTTAATAAATCGCCAGAATATTGATCACACTTCTGGCAGGCTCCCGGGGTAAATACAATCGTGAGATATAACAATTGACATTTAGTATTAACGGAAATTAATGTTGTTTATTTAATGGTAATGATTGGCTCAATATTCCCCATAAAATAATCAAGATATATCCATAAGAACTCTCACTGAAAGTCCTAATGCACTTCCTACCGTTATACAGACGCAAAATGACGAATTTTAATGAAAATGATTGATATTACAGAGAGCCCCACAGAACAGAAAGTACTTATGCGTCGATGACTTGACATCGATGGATTGCAAAAGGAAAAGAGTCCTGAATGCCTTCCATCGTGGAATATATATCTAGATAAGCTTAATTTCGGATTTGAACACACTTCTTTTAGGTGCCCATGCGTGAATAATAACTAATTGATTGAAACAGGCTCACGAACCAGCCATTTTTTAACCACTGCCTCACAGCTGTGAGTTACAACGTTTGTCAGGGCAACCAACACGTACATGATGTATCCACGATGCAACGGCCTATTTATCCTAAACCAGTGGATGTATTTCACCAAATTTGTCCCTATAAAACCAGTACCACTGCCTGATACATACATCATGTTTATTATCAAGAAAGAATATATGCTTTTTTGGGAGATATGAATTTCTCTCGGGAAGATGACTGACCAGTTCGGGTAACTCAGTTTAGTTTTCTTCGTACGGCCCTGTATCGTAATCTACGTTGAAGTATCATTTCGGTGATTATTATTGATTAGAAGGAGAAGTACTGTGTTTTAAGGATCAATTATAGCAAGATAAATGCACTGTTATATATAAGATAGCCTTTTAACTTCGTAGATAAATTTCTGTGTTGGTTAAACTGAATATCTTGTAGTCTGCAACCCTCTTGACACAGTCGTGGGCTAGTTATCCTTGGGCCAGTTTCAATTTACAATCTGAAACCAGCTGATCCGAGCCACAGCTGTTTCCGATTTTCAATGTTTTTTTATTCTATCTCAATTTGGTCCTTTTTAAATCGTGTTATCTTGGTTGATCTTCATTCGAAGAATATTTTTAATACCGATCGTACCGAATTGATCGTACCGGTTTTCTTGAAATCATGTTCATCAGCCGCGAAATGTAAATAACAAATTTAGTCTGAAAGGTGCCCTCGTTATTTCAGAATTTTGATTAAATATACGAATGTCATAATGCTATTCATGTGGTAACATCCCAGAGGTAACGTACCTTCGGAAGTTCTCAATTTCCTCTGTAATTACTGCTGAATTCTTTGGATTTTTCGTACATTATCCGTTAGCTGAGTTATGCTAGCTAAGTCAAGATTTCCTATCAAGTTAAACTAAGTGCATAGAAGTTTAGCAGATCTGAAAGTTATTGATTGAAGTACAAGCCAGGCCTCTTCGGTGGAATAATACTGTTATTTTTATTTCGCCCTTGTGTTCATCTTTTATCTTGTTTCTACTACTTGGCTAGTTCATAATGTAAATGAGGACTTCACTTAATCACGAGGAAAAGGAGGACTTTGTGGAAATATTAAGATGTACTGTTTCGAAAGCACTGATGAGTGAAGTGTTCTGCAGGTTACAGTTTGTAAATAAGTCCTTCATTCTTACCTGTCCTTCAATTGTAGAGAAAGGTAAGTGTTCATCCAAAAGTTGCCTTACAAAGTGAAAGACCAGTAGCTATTATAGTAATGTTTTCATGAAAAGAGCAATAAGGGATATCCAAAGGAACTGAAGTCTACATTTGGTGTATAAGTCGTTCAATCTAACCTATCTTTGATGAAGGGGAAATAGAGTCCACCCGAAGCTTAACGTAACAAATGAAATACCATTAACAATTACATGTGCCTTTGTGTGGTGTTTTAAAAGTGTCAAGAGTTTCTCTAAGGGTCCTGAGATGTTTATAACAGAATAGTGTGGGCCCATACTGCTTTATCCATCGTGGAAAATCGATTTAACGTTTACTTTGGTTCCTGTGTGGAGGAGATGTGAAATAAACATTTGTTACATAATGTAAGGAATGTAAAAAATTACTCTTTTTTTCGATTCGTTGTTACCGTGTCCAAAAAACATGCCACTACTTTTTGTCTCTCTAGAATATCGTAGGTATTAAAGGCTAGAAATCATTAAAACGATAGTTTTTATCGTGAGATATGGGAATGTCAATGTATGAGAAATGTGTTTATTGTGCATCGAAACAGAGTTTGTCCCTTTTTTGCATTTCGGTGAACATTTCAAGTCGTTCTGGTGAGTGGCATGTCCTGTCGATGTTTGGGATTTTTCGTGCCCTTCAAATAAAACACACTGATGCATTCTTTGATGGTTTATTATATAGACTAGATTTCGGATACCCATAGACTGAACACTGTGTCAGTTCATAGCCTCTCTTACCCAAGACAAATCCTATTTAAGGGCACGACTATTTCCATATCCTTACCCTACCTTCCACGCTTGCATAACGTCCTCCCCTCCATAATATCCCTGCCCTCAGTATCCAAATACCGTACTGAATCAACCACTGTTTCCATCCTTGTCCTGTTTCCTTATGATAATATTCAAGCAATGCCCTCTCTCAACAAACGTCATTGGCACTTCCTTATTTCTTTTCCTTTCCGTCCACTTCTCCTTATTTTAAAGATTAAGAGTAGTTTATTTTAATATTTTATTCATAGGTTTATGTTTCATTTTCATTTGGGATGATAGTTCAGGGATTTGTGTCCTGACTGCATCATCTGTTGTATTTGTAAAAATCCATGAACAACAGTAATCAACCTGAAGGTAGGGTTTGGTAGGTGATGGTATAGCATTCACTGAGTACTAAACCCTTAACTGTGAGAGAAATCCACAAATTAACAGGGTATTAGTTAAGGGATCAAGTTCCTTTCCCTTTGGTCTCCTAAGAAGCTCTGGAACCCTGTCAAAAACCACACAGCACGAGTGAATGGCAGAGGATGTTAGCAGAGTGATGTGGCTGGGAGTCAAAGTAAGATCCTCTCTACTCCGTAATCCACTGCTCTACCCCTGGACTACCTCCTGAGTATTTCCAGACATCTCCATAATGCGATGAAATTGGTGCTTATCTTAGAAATATCTGTTTGAAACTCATAGCAGTTCATAAAAAAAGACTAAAAATGCTTAGTTTTGAAAATGAAAATTCATAATATTATGTCATCAGTTTAAATTTACTCGTATTCGTTTTTCGGAGTCACGTGGACGTAGTTTGTCCGCTGTCCGCTAGAGCTGACTCACGGGTATCTTAAGTATCGATACTGATTGTGCTGCCTCTGCTGGGGAATTTTATTACTCCGTTTTCAATCCCTTCGAGTGCCTTTGGTTCCCGAGCGACGAGCCAACACTCATGACGTCACTCGCCAATTTTAAGATTAATATCTTTTGCTTTTTACAACAAAAATAACATTATAATTGGCTTCAAAGTGTTCTATATTTTTATATTAAACTATATTTTAATAAATTTATCGAGGCTTGTTCATAAATATGGCTATTTTTTACGAAAATAATGATATCTAACAAATACAGTGGTATCTGATTCAAATTTATCGCATTTTAAATAATTACCAAACACATTGAAATAAATTATTTCAATGAATGTGTGTATTTATTTCTTTTCGTTATCAATACGAGACTTGGATTTTAATTTTTTAAAAATATACCGTCCGTCGCATAGTCCAGAGTTAAGTTTTCTGTTTTCATTCTAAATTAATGATTTATATCGACCGTCCGCCAAATAGTGCGTTGAAAAATTTTTATCCTTAGGCAGAATTACCGTCTAAATATAGACATTCTGCCTTATTCTACAATTTACCATTGGTTCTGAGTGTTCTTTTAACATTATGTCGATTTTCTGTGTGACGTCTGTCTAACAGTCCGTCAAATCTTTATGATCCTTGGTTGAATTATCCCTTTAGAAAGCCATATTTTTTTTACGTTATACTAATTCTTCTCTTTATGATGAATTTTGACTAGAATATTGCATGTTTTCGTCATAATTTGAATTTTCAGTGTACCGTCCCTCAAACGGACCGTTGATATGAAACTTTGGGGATTGATGGTAGTTTTCTTAATTTGAAATAATTAGCAAATCCATTGTAAGGTTGTGAGAGTTGGGCAGTTCCAGGTGGTCCTCTCTGCGGACATAGCGACCCTCTGACTCATCCAGACTCTTAACAGCGTTAACTCGATGCTATTTTGTTTATTTTCAATCGATTCGTGTGTGTGATATCGTGCTGTGGTGGTGTTGGTAGTGGTCTCTTTCTCTAGACATGAATCAATCGATTTAATCCCTCTAGAACCATTCAAAAGTATGGGTGTTGAGAGGGGAACATCTTACTTCCACATGCCAATACCCAGAGTGCTTCAAGAAGATCATTTTGTTTGTGGTGGTCTACTAAGCATGATTTTGCAATAGTTTTCAGCTCAATGAGCAATCGAATTATCCTCAGCACATTCAAATTATGCATGTTGACAGGGGAATGTTACTTCCACATGCCCAGACCAGAAGTGGTTCAGAAGATCATTTTGTTTGTTCTCTACTTAGCATCGGTTTGCAATAGTTTTCAGCTCGATGAGCAATCGAATTATCCTCCGCACCATTCAAAAGTATGCGTTTTGACAGGGGAATGTTAATTCCACATGCCAATACCAGGAGTGCTCCTGATGATCATTTTGTTTGTTGTCTACTAAGCATGTGTTTTCAATAGTTTACAACTCAATGAGCAATAGAACTATCCCTCTGCACCATTCAAAAGTGTGCGTGTTTGCAGGGGAATGTTACTTCCACATGCCCAGACCAGGAGTGCTTCAGAAGATCATTTTGTTTGTTGTCTACTAAGCATGTGTTTGCAATAGTTTTCAGCTCAATGAGCAATTGAATTATCCCTCTGCACCATTCAAAATTGCGTACATTTAAAATTAAGTGATTTAGGCGTATAAATGACGAATGTGGACAGAGCTCAAAATGTTTTTCCTGCTCTTTAAAGAAGGCTAAGATGAAAAAGCTATTCTTTATCTTTTTATGAGAATATGGTGAGGGTTTATACGACCGGATTTGTTTTTAACTGTCGCAGGACGTGCCCGCGGGGAAGGCCGGGAAGTTATTTACGCTTGTGGGTGATAGGGGCGTCCGGGGAATTTCCTTGGAAACCAGCGCTCGTTAACCCATCTGGAAGATGACCCAGTCGGTCCATAGTTTCAAAAAAAAACAGAAGGTCACAATCTCTTCGAGTACGACTTGACAGTTCTGTGGCAAAGGGAAGGGGATAACTAGAGTTAAGAGACCAGATGGAGACGAACTATTCGTCGTAGTTTCGAGGGTGGTCCCAGAAGTACCCGATCCAAAATAGGAAACACGAAAATTTAGAGAAAAAATCTGTTTATTAAAACAAAATTAACTCCTTTCATCTCTACATATACTTTTCCCAGTGATGTTCGATTGATTTCGAGGCCCTTTTTAATTATAAGAACTGTTTTGCTCCGCAAAATAGCCATTACCTGCACTCGACATCACTTCTTCACGTTTGGAAATACTTGGAACACCGGAAAATACTTCGACTCCATCGAGGCGGTTCAAACGGCGACGACAAAGGCTCTCTCAACAGTATAATCCGGAAAACCCGACTTCCAACGGGCTTTTGACGAGTGGCAGACGTGCCGAACTAAGCTTATATCGATGCAGGAGTAATCTATTTTGAAGATTATCGAGTAATTGTAATGATAACTGCGATGAATTTTGATTTTTGAAACCAGTCCCGATGCTTATTGTGCGTACTCTGTATATATACACACAGGATACAGCGCTTCAATACG